>NC_056750.1:686789471-686816962 GCF_019279795.1 Protopterus annectens
TTTTTTTTTGGCCATTAGGAATATTTGTAAGTGATGGTTTGGTAAAAGGAATATGAAAGGGTATATTTATTACCCAAAGCTTTGTTTCAGAAATACAACCTTACAGATCATTTAATTACACTCGCATGTATGCTTCTATAAAACTTTTTTTTATTGCCTTCAATAATTATTGATGTCTTCTCTTTGTAGAACCTGTATCATGACTAAAGCTACAAAAGGCAGTGGAAGACACACGAGTCTGCTGTTCATGTCCTGGAATGGAAGAAAACTCCTCAAAATACAAGTGTCACAAGAAATCATAGTTCCATGTAAACTGAGTATTGTGTGAATCCATTTTTCCTTCAGCATTGTTGATGGTAATGATTTCACAAATGTTGCTTCCTCTAGTAATATTTCTGTGATGTATATATTGCTTAAATAGTAAACATTCAATCCTTTACATTTTTGTTTAGTTACATGAATGTTGCTGTACCAATGTTTTCTCTTGCCCTAATGGCCTAGGTCAGTCACCTGGTAAAAAAAATAAAACATAAGCTAACTGCATTTATGCATGTGATAATAACCATTTTTAGCAATAAAGATTTGATTTCTGTCTGAAACCTGTGACTGACGTTTTATTTTTAGAGCTGCTCAATGTACTGTAAAATAAGAGTGAACAGATTCCTCATATAGAGCACTTTATGAGTACATATGCATTTCTTGCAGTGTGTCTGCAAATTGTGTACGTATTTATCACAATGTACTTCTATTAAGAATTTCTAAGGTTCAAGTCCATGGAACATGTAACCCCTGTGTAATTTTTCTTGAAAAAATGTAACATTTTCATGAGGGCTGGATCAGAGAATGCGTTGTAGATCAGGTGTAAGTCCCCCTCGTAGTAAATGATATGAGATGTAGTGAAGGGATAGGGCCTTTAGTCTGCATAAGATATGTTTTATGCTTTATATTTTTTAAGTGAGGAACCTCTCACTCAGTTGGTTTAACTGCCTGGTTAGGTACATGCAGAAAGGAGCATCGTACTCTATTATGGCCCTGATGAGGTCTGAGTGAAATGGCACTATGATGTCCTTTGATCTTGATGCCATGCCTTCACTTTACTTGAGCCACACAGGATTTCCTCACTACTGTAGCTACCTGGTTGTCAAAGTTTAGGTTACTATCTGGGTTCCTAAGTCCCTTACCATTCTTTTATACTGATCCCCACCAGGATCATCTTCCTTTAATATTGTCATGATTGCTAATATTCCTTTCCAGAACCTTTCTTCTAACCTTATCAGATCCTCTTTTCTTTACAGTTGCCTCAGCCTAAAAAAAATCCTGCTCACATACTCCTCTCTCAGCTACCTACAGATAATTCTAATACTTTCCTCTTTGCCTGGCTCCATTTCTTACCCAAGACTAAACCTCAGAAATCATCTGTATCCTTACACTTATACTTGCACTTGTACTCATTCTTCTGGATATACTGATTATATTTTGATTACTAACTAAGTCCCCTAATATAACAGAGTCATTTTTTCTGCAAGTTCAGTTTCTAATTAACTATTTAATTACTAAGAGTAAGTAAATCTCTAAGAAACTATGTATTATCTTACTGGTGTTTGCTTCATTTTTCATTATCCTGCCATTTCCAGTCTTCTAGTTCTTTCCCCAGGCAACCATTCCATATTTTCATTTTCTGTTTCTTTGCACAATATTCATAGCAGTTATGTATCACTTGATATCCAACATATCCCATCCTCCACTCTTCCTGTTGGCCCTAAATATGTGTTTTCCAAACATATTTTGTGTCTTTTCCATGAAAGCCTATCACTCATTAGTTGGATATTTCAAAAAAGGTTAGAGAACTAATTTGTATGTACCTCCCTCCATATAAGACATGTAGGAGAATCGATGTATGAAGTGTTTCTATTTTTCCCCAAGTGTGCAAATATACTTAACCATTCCCTTGACATATTTCCTATCGTTGAAATCCAACATGCTCATTTCTGACATCTGATTTCACTTTACTGATTTATAGACTGTATGCCCTCAGTACTTTACTCCCTGAGTTTACAAGAATTTCAGTGCTTACTTCCAGTTTTTTGTACTTAGAAGAGAATACGTTAAGTGCTTGGCATAGTAATGGTGCCCTGATTCTTGCCCAAATCTGCTGAATATCTCCGGTTCACCTAGAATTTGCATAGTAACATCCACAAGCAGTGCCATATTATCATCTGAAAATTCCACTTCATTTTCTGTTTGCTGATCCAAGCAATTATTCCTTATTCATTACACAAGACATTCATAGATAATTAAAAATAGACTAATGAAAGAACAGCCCTATCATGTCATTTTCCTAATACTGTTTTGTTTTCTAAATCCACCATTAATGTATAAGCTATAACTCTGGGACCCTATAAAGGACTGTAACTCCCTTTTGCCTCTTACCATCTCCAATTTCCTCTGTCAATGTATCTATCATGAAGTCTAGAGAACCATAATCAAAGGCATTCTAAATCTCAATTCACAAAATTTCTACCCCTTTTCTCAACCCACTGTATAAACTTCAAGGGTATGCTAATCATCTAAGAGCTATCTACACCGAAATCCCACTTCATCACAAAGCTATCTGAAAAGAACATTTTCCAGTCTTTCAGTCACAACAAGAAAAGTATTTCTAACTATATTACACTGAGATATGGGTGACATTTTTCATATTGGTGTCTTTCCTTTTTTGTTTAAATAACACTACTGCTGCTGTATCTTCTTCCACAGATTTGATTAATCTCCCTTTGTCCATAACGTCATTGAAGGTATCTGACATTGTACTAATCCCCTTAAAAATCCACCCTTTTACAGAACTCAGTGTGGTCCACTAACTTTACCCACATCACTTCCATGTTTCCTATGGTAAACCTTTTCCTTGCTATTCCTGTTAGAACAATATGTATTAATGTATGTGTTTAGTGCTTATTAGAAGCTAAAAGGGTTAACACATTTCATTCTATTTTATGTACAGCTTAGTTTTGTGTGAAACTAAAAGATGCTTTTCTAAAATGACAATATTCTTTCTGAAAACTGCAAGATGCACCCTGACCTAGTATTTGCTAGCACAGCAAACTTCATGTTTATGCCTTTTGGAAATATACTGAGAAACAGGTGATTATCTGCTAGGTCAGGAAATTAATGAATAGAACAATACTGTTTTCTATAATGTTACTGAACTTGAACAATTAGCTCTGTTCGTGTTATGAGAACATGCACAGCTGCAGAAGAACTAGATACAGTCAAACAATGATTACTTGAAGAAATGAAGTATAATCTGTACTTGCTTTGTGATCAAATTAGCCATAGTACCTTGAATGGTAACATTGCATAGAGAGAAGTTGTATCTGACCGGTGGTCATCAAGGTCATCAATTCTTCTTTGGCAAGTCTGATGATGTCAGTATCCCACAAATACAGCAGTGGAAACAGAGCTCCCCAGTAAAGCATATAGTGTGTTGTGTTAATGTGTATATTTCTAGTATTATAACATAGTTAAGTAGGGATTTGAATCCTGCAATTGCCGAGTGGGTATGGGAGTGTATGTTTGTGTGTGATTTCCGTTGAGAGGAATACCCTTTTTGTAGACTGGTAAAACACATTAAAAGAGGTAAATTCCTTTTGGGCAAGTCTGATGATGTCAGTATCAAACAAATACAGCAGTGGAAATGAAAACTTCCATTAAAATATATAACGTGTCATGCTAATGCGTGTCTATCTAGTATCATAACATAGGTAGGTAGGAGTTTGATTCTTGTAATTGCTGAGTGAGTGTGTGTGGGGTGTGCGATTTCATTTGAGAGGAGTGCCCATTTTGGAGACTGGGAAAACACATTAAAAGAGGTAAACTTCTCTTTGGCAAGTCTGATGATGTCAGCATCCGACAAATACAGCAGTGGAAATGAAAGCACCCAATAAAGCATATATCGCTTTGTGTTAACGTGTATCTTTCCAGTATTATAACATAGTTAAGTAGGGGTTTGAATCCTGCAATTGCTGAGTGTGTGTGTAATATTCATTGAGAGGAGCGCCCTTTTCGGAGACTGGGAAAAAAAACTTTAAAAGAGGTAAATTCCTCTTTGGCAACTCTGATGTCAGTATCCCACAAATAAAGCAGTGGAAATAAAAACACCCCATAAAGCATATAGCGTGTCGCATTAATGTGTATTTTTCTAGTATTATAACATAGTTAGGTAGGGGTTTGAATCCTGCAATTGCTATGTGTGTGTGTGTGTGTGTGTGTGTGGTTTCCTTTGAGAGGGGTGCCATTTTTTGAGACTAGGAACACATTAAAAGAATTAGATTCCACTTAGGCAAGTCTGATGTCAGTGTCTCACAAATACAGCAGTGGAAACCAAATTCCCGAATACAGCGTATTGCACATTGTGTTAATGCGTATTTCTCTAATGTCATAACATAGTTAGGTAGGGGTTTGAATCCTGCAATTGCTGAGTGTGTGTGGGGCTGTATGTGAGTGTTTTCTTTTGAGTGGAGTGCCCATTTTGAAGACTGGGAAAACATATTAAAACAGGTAAATTCCTCTTTGGCAAGTCTGATGATGTCAGTATCCCACAAATACAGCAGTGGAAATGTAAACACTTAGTAAAGCATATAGCGCGTTGTATTAACATGTATCTTTCTAGTATTACAACATAGTTAGGTAGGGGTTTGAATCTTCCAAATGAGTGTGTGTGAGATTTCCTTAGAGAAGAGTGCCCTTTTTGGAGACTGGGAAAACACATCAAAAGAGGTAAATTCCTCTTTGGCAAGTCTGATGATGTGAGTACCCCACAAATACAGCAGTGGAAATAAAAACACCAATTTAAACATGTAGTGCGTTGTGTTAATGCATGTTTCTTCAGTAGCCTAACATAGTTTAGTAGGGGTTTGAATCTTGCAATTGCAGAGTGGGTGGGTGTGTGATTCTTTTCGAGAGGAGTGCCCATTTTGGAGACTGGGAAAACACATTAAAAGAGGTAAATTCCTCTTTGGCAGGTATGATGATGTCAGTATCCCACAAATACAGCAGTGGAAATACAAACACCCAGTAAAGCATATACCGCATTATGTTAACGTGTATCTTTTGAGTATTAAAACATAGTTAGGTAAGGGTTTGAATCCTGCAATTGCTAAGTGTGTGTGTGTGTGTGTGATTTCCTTTGAAAGGAGTGCCCTTTTTGGAGACTGGGAAAACACATTAAAAGAGGTAAATTCCTCTTTGGCAAGTCTGATTATGTCAGTATCCCACAAATACAACAGTGGAAATAAAAACACTCAGTAATGCATGTAGCACGTCATGTTAATGTGTATTTCTCTAGTATCATAACATAGTTAAATAGGGGTTTAAATCCTGCAATTGTTGACTGTGTGTGTGGGAGGAGTTGTGTGTGTGTGATTTCCTTTGAGAGGAGTGTCCATTTTGGAGACTGGGAAAACACATTTAAAAGAAGTAAATTTCTCTTTGGCAAGTCTGATGATGTCAGTATCCCACAAATACAGCAGTGGAAATAAAAACACCCAGTAAAGCCAATAATGCATTGCGTTAACGCGTGTCTTTCTAGTATTATAACATATTTAGGTAGGGGTTTGAATCCAGCAATTGCTGTGGGGTGTGGGTGACTTCTTTTGAGAGAAGTGCCCTTTTTGGAGACTGGGAAAACACATTAAAAGATGTAAATTCCTCTTTGGCAAATCTGATGATATCAGTATCCCACAAATACAGCAGTAGAAATAAAAACACCCATTAAAGCATATAGCACATTATGTTAATGCGTGTCTCTTTAGTATCATAACATAGTTAGGCAGGGGTTTGAATCTTGCAATTGCTGAGCGTGTGTCTGATTGCTTTTGAAAGGAGTTCCCATTTTGGAGATTGGGAAAACACATTAAAATAGGTAAATTCCTCTTTGGCAAGTCTGATGATGTCAGTATCCCACAAATACAGCAGTGGAAATAAAAACACCCACTAAAGCATATAGCACATTCTGTTAACATGTATCTTTCTAGTATTATAACATAGTTGGGTAGGGTTTGAATTCTCCAATTGTTGTGGGGGTGTATGCATGTGTGTGACTTCTTTTGAGAGGAGTGCCCTTTTGGAGACTAGGAACACATTAAAAGAATTAGATTACACTTTGGCAAGTCTGATGATGTCAATATCCCACAAATAGAGCAGTGGAAACAAAATTCCTCAGTAAAGTATATAGTGCGTTGTAATTATGCATATTTCTCTAGTATTATAACGTAGTTAAGTGGTGGTTTGATTCCTGCAATTGCTAAGTGTGTGTGTAATTTCCTTTCAGAGTACCACCATTTTTTGATGACTGGAAAAACACATTAAAAGAGGTAAATTCATCTTTGGCAAGTCTGATGATGTCAGTATCCCACAAATACAGCAGTGGAAATACAAACACCACATAAGGCATATAGTGCATTGTGTTAATGTGTATGTTTTGAGTACTGAAATATTGATAGGTAGGGGTTTGAATCCTGCAATTGCTAACTGTGTGTATGATTTCCTTTGAGAAGAGTGCCATTTTTGGAGAAAAAGCATATAGCGCGTCATGTTAATGCATGTCATTTTAGTATCATAACACAGTTAAGTAGGGGTTTGAATCTTGCAATTGCTGAGTGTGTTTGTGTGGGGTGTGTGTGTGATTTCCTTTGGGAAGAGTCCTCATTTGGACACATTAAAAGAATTAGATTCCACTTTGGCAAGTCTGATGTCAGTATCCCACAAATAAAGCAGTGGAAATACAAACACCCAGTAAAGCATCTAGTGCGTCGTGTTAATGTGTATTTTTCTACTATCATAACATAGTTAGGTAAGGGTTTGAATCCTGCAATTGCTGTGTGTGTGTGATTTCTTTTGAAAGGAGTGCCCTTTTTGGAGACTGGGAAAACACATTAAAAGAGGTAAATTCCTCTTTGGCAAGTCTGATGATGTCAGTGGAAATAAGAACACCCACTAAAGCATATAGCGCATTCTGTTAACACGTATCTTTCTAGTATTATAACACATTAAAAGAATTAGATTCCACTTTGGCAAGTCTGATGATGTCAGTATCCCACAAATACAGCAGTGGAAATGAAAACACCCAATCAAGCATATAGCATGTTGTATTAACGTGTATCTTTCTAGTATTATAAAATAGTTACGTAGGAGTTTGAATCCTGCAATTGCTTTGTGTGTGTGACTTCCTTTGACAAGAGTGCCCTTTTTGGAGACTAGGAACATATTAAAATAATTAGATTCCACTTTGGCAAGTCTGATGGTGTCAGTATCCCACAAATACAGCAGTGGAAATACAAACACCTCGTAAGGCATATAGCAGATTGTGTTAACGTGCATCTTTTGAGTACTAAAATATAGATAGGTAGGGGTTTGAATCCTGCAATTGCTAACTGTGTGTATGATTTCCTATGAGAAGAGTGCCCTTTTTTGGAGAAAAAGCATATAGCGTCATGTTAATACATGTCTTTTTAGTATCATAACATAGTTAAGTAGGGGTTTGAATCTTGCAATTGCTGAGTGTGTTTCTGTGGGGTGTGTGTGTGATTTCCTTTGAGAAGAGTCCTCATTTGGACAACTGGGAAAACACATTAAAAGAGGTAAATTCCTGTTAGGCACGTCTGATGATGTCAGTATCCCACAAATACAGCAGTGGAAATGTAAACACCCAATAAAAGACATGGCGTGTTGTGTTAATGTGTATTTTTCTAGTATTATAACATTGTTAGGTAGGGGTTTGAATCCTGCAAATGTTGAGTGTGTGTGAGATTTCCTTTGAGAGGAGTGCCCTTTTTGGAGACTGGGAAAACACATTAAAAGAGGTAAATTCTTCTTTGGCAAGTCTGATGATGTCAGTATCCCACAAATACAGCAGTGGAAAGAAAAACACCCAATAAAGCATATATAGTGTGTCGTGTTAATGTGTATTTTTCTAGTATTATAACATAGTTAGGTAGGGGTTTGAATCCGGCAATTGCTATGTGTGTGTGTGTGTGTGTGTGTGTGTGTGTGTGGTTTCCTTTGAGAAGGGTGCCATTTTTGGAGACTAGGAACACATTAAAAGAATTAGATTCCACTTAGGCAAGTCTGATGATGTCAGTGTCTCACAAATACAGCAGTGGAAACTGAATTATAGCACATTGTGTTAATGCATATTTCTTTAATGTTATAACATAGTTAGGTACTGATGATGTCAGTGTCTCACAAATACAGCAGTGGAAACCGAATTCTCCACTACAGTGTATAGCACATTGTGTTAATGCATATTTCTCTAATGTCATAACATAGTTAGGTAGGGGTTTGAATCCTGCAATTGCTGAGGGGGTGTATGTGTGTGTTTTCTTTTGAGTGGAGTGCCCATTTTGAAGACAGGGAAAACATATTAAAAGAGGTAAATTCCTCTTTGGCAAGTCTGATGATGTCAGTATCCCACAAATACAGCAGTGGAAATGTAAACACCCCATAAAGCATATAGCGCGTTGTATTAACATGCATCTTTTTAGTATTACAACATAGTTAGGTAGGGGTTTGAATCTTCCAATTGAGTGTGTGTGCGATTTCCTTAGAGAAGAGTGCCCTCTTTGGAGACTGGGAAAACACATCAAAAGAGGTAAATTCCTCTTTGGCAAGTCTGATGATGTCAGTATCCCACAAATACAGCAGTGAAAATTGAATTCCCCATTAAAGCATATAGTGCGTTGTGATAATGCGTATTTCTCTAGTATCATAACGTAGTTAGGTGGGGGTTTGATTCCTGCAATTGCTAAGTATGTGTTTAATTTTCTTTGAGAGGAGTGCCCTTTTTGGAGACTGGTAAAACACATTAAAAGAGGTAAATTCCTCTTTGGCAAGTCTGATGATGTCAGTATCCCACAAATACAGCAGTGGAAACTGAATTCCCCAATACAGCGTATAGCACGTTGTGTTAATGCATATTTCTCTAATGTTATAACATAGTTAGGTAGGGGTTTGAATCCTGCAATTGTTGAGTGTGTGAGGGGGTGGAAGTGTGTGTTTTCTTTTGAGTGGAGTGCCCATTTTGAAGACAGGGAAAACATATTAAAAGAGGTAAATTCCTCTTTGGCAAGTCTGATGATGTCAGTATCCCACAAATACAGCAGTGGAAATGTAAACACCCCATAAAGCATATAGTGCATTGTATTAACATGCATCTTTTTAGTATTACAACATAGTTAGGTAGGGGTTTGAATCTTCCAGTTGATTGTGTGTGAGATTTCCTTAGAGAAGAGTGCTCTTTTTGGAGACTGGTAAAACACATCAAAAGAGGTAAATTCGTCTTTGGCAAGTCTGATGATGTCAGTATCCCACAAATACAGCAGTGGAAACTAAATTCCTCATTAAAGCATATAGTGTGTTGTGATAATGCGTACTTCTGTAGTATCATAACATAGTTAGGTGGGGGTTTGATTCCTGAAAGTGCTAAGTATGTGTGTAATTTTCTTTGAGAGGAGTGCCCTTTTTGGAGACTGGTAAAACACATCAAAAGAGGTAAATTCCTCTTTGGCAAGTCTGATGATGTCAGTATCCCACAAATACAGCAGTGGAAAAAAAAGCACCCAGTAAAGCATAGAGCGTGTTGTGTTACCGTGTATCTTTCTAATATTATAACATAGTTAGGTAGGGATTTGGATCCTGCAATTGCTGAGTGTGTGTGTGATTTCCTTTGAGAGGAGTGTCCTTTTTGGAGACTGGGAAAACACATTAAAAGATGTAAATTCCTCTTTGGCAAATCTGATGATATCAGTATCCCACAAATACAGCAGTAACAATAAAAACACCCGTTTAAGCATATAGCACATTGTGTTAATGTGTGTCTCTTTAGTATCATGGCATAGT
This sequence comes from Protopterus annectens, assembly GCF_019279795.1. Lineage (NCBI taxonomy): Eukaryota > Metazoa > Chordata > Ceratodontiformes > Protopteridae > Protopterus > Protopterus annectens. The sequence continues at coordinate 686,799,366 of NC_056750.1, forward strand.
TAGGTAGGGGTTTGAATCTTGCAATTGCTGAGCGTGTGTCTGATTGCTTTTGATAGGAGTTCCCATTTTGGAGACTGGGAAAACACATTAAAATAGGTAAATTCCTCTTTGGCAAGTCTGATGATGTCAGTATCCCACAAATACAGCAGTGGAAATAAAAACACCCACTAAAGCATATAGCACATTCTGTTAACATGTATCTTTCTAGTATTATAACATAGTTAGGTAGGGTTTGAATTCTCCAATTGTTGTGGGGGTGTATGCATGTGTGTGACTTATTTTGAGAGGAGTGCCCTTTTTGGAGACTAGGAACACATTAAAATAATTAGATTACACTTTGGCAAGTCTGATGATGTCAATATCCCACAAATACAGCAGTGGAAACTAAATTCCTCAGTAAAGCATATAGTGCGTTGTGGTAATGCATATTTCTCTAGTATTATAACGTAGTTAAGTGGTGGTTTGATTCCTGCAATTGCTAAGTGTGTGTGTAATTACCTTTCAGAGTACCACCATTTTTAGATGACTGGAAAAACACATTAAAAGAGGTAAATTCATCTTTGGCAAGTCTGATGATGTCAGTATCCCACAAATACAGCAGTGGAAATACAAACACCCCATAAGGCATATAGCGCATTGTGTTAACGTGTATCTTTTGAGTACTAAAATATAGATAGATAGGGGTTTGAATCCTGCAAATGCTAACTGTGTGTGCCCTTTTTGGAGAAAAAGCATATAGCGCGTCATGTTAATGCGTGTCTTTTTAGTATCATAACATAGTTAAGTAGGGGGTTGAATCTTGCAATTGCTGAGTGTGTTTGTGTGGGGTGTGTGTGTGATTTCCTTTGAGAAGAGTCCTCATTTGGACGACTGGGAAAACACATTAAAACACATTAAAAGAGGTAAATTCCTGTTAGGCAAGTCTGATGATGTCAGTATCCCACAAATACAGCAGTGGAAATATAAGCACCCAATAAAACACATAGCGTGTTGTGTTAATGTGTTTTTTTCTAGTATTATAACATAATTAGGTAGGGGTTTGAATCCTGCAATTGTTGAGTGTGTGTGAGATTTCCTTTGAGAGTAGTGCCCTCTTTTGGGACTGGGAAAACACATTAAAAGAGGTAAATTCTTCTTTGGCAAGTCTGATGATGTCAGTATCCCACAAATACAGCAGTGGAAACCGAATTCCCCAATACAACGTATAGCACGTTGTGTTAATGCATATTTCTCTAATGTCATAACATAGTTAGGTAGGGGGTTGAATCCTGCAATTGCTGACTGTGTGAGGGGGTGGATGTGTGTGTTTTCTTTTGAGTGGAGTGCCCATTTTGAAGACAGGGAAAACATATTAAAAGAGGTAAATTCCTCTTTGGCAAGTCTGATGATGTCAGTATCCCACAAATACAGCAGTGGAAATGTAAACACCCCATAAAGCATATAGCGCGTTGTATTAACATGCATCTTTTAGTATTACAACATAGTTAGGTAGGGGTTTGAATCTTCCAATTGAGTGTGTGTGAGATTTCCTTAGAGTAGAGTGCCCTCTTTGGAGACTGGGAAAACACATCAAAAGAGGTAAATTCCTCTTTGGCAAGTCTGATGATGTCAGTATCCCACAAATACAGCAGTGGAAACTGAATTCCCCATTAAAGCATATAGTGCATTGTGATAATGCGTATTTCTCTAGTATCATAACATAGTTAGGTGGGTTTGATTCCTGCAATTGCTAAGTATGTGTGTAATTTTCTTCGAGAGGAGTGCCCTTTTTGGAGACTGGTAAAACACATTAAAAGAGGTAAATTCCTCTTTGGCAAGTATGATGATGTCAGTGTCCCACAAATACAGCAGTGGAAAAAAAAGCACCCAGTAAAGCATAGAGCGTGTTGTGTTAATGTGTATCTTTCTAATATTATAACATAGTTAGGTAGGGATTTGGATCCTGCAATTGCTGAGTGTGTGTGTGATTTCCTTTGAGAGGAGTGTCCTTTTTGGAGACTGGGAAAACACATTAAAAGAGGTTCCTCTTTGGCAAGTCTGATGATGTCAGTATCCCACAAATACAGCAGTGGAAATTGGACACCCCAATAAAGCACATAGCACGTTGTGGTAGTGCGTATCTCTCTAATATCATAACATACTTAGGTAAGGGTTTGAATCCTGTAATTACGAAGTGTGTGTGTCCTTTCCTTTGAGAGAAGTGCCCTTTTTGGAGACTGGGAAAACATATTAAAAGATGTAAATTCCTCTTTGGCAAATCTGATGATATCAGTATCCCACAAATACAGCAGTAGAAATAAATGCACCCATTAAAGCATATAGCACATTGTGTTAATTCGTGTCTCTTTAGTATCATAACATAATTAGGTAGGATTTGAATCTTGCAATTGCTGAGCGAGTTCCTATTTTGGAGACTTGGAAAACACATTAAAATAGGTAAATTCCTCTTTGGCAAGTCTGATGATGTCAGTATCCCACAAATACAGCAGTGGAAATGAAAGTCCCCCCGTAAAGCATATAGAGCGTTGTGTTACCGTGTATCTTTTGAGTATTATAACATAGTTAGGTAGGTGTTTGAATCCTGCAATTGCAGAGTGTGTGTGTGTGATTTCCGTTGAGAGGAATGCCGTTTTTGGAGACTAGGAACACATTAAAATAAACAGATTCCACTTAGGCAAGTCTAATGATGTCAGTGTCTCACAAATACAGCAGTGGAAACCAAATTCCCCAATACAGCATATAGCACATTGTGTTCATGCATTTTTCTCTAATGTCATAACATAGTTAGGTAGGGGTTTGAATCCTGCATTTGCTGAGTGTGTGTGGGGGTGAATGTGTGTGTTTTCGTATGAGTGGAGTGCCCATTTTGAAGACAGGGAAAACATATTAAAAGAGGTAAATTCCTCTTTGGCAAGTCTGATGATGTCAGTATCCCACGAATACAGCAGTGGAAATGTAAACACCCCATAAAGCATATAGCGTGTTGTATTAACATGCATCTTTTTAGTATTACAACATAGTTAGGTAGGGGTTTGAATCTTCCAATTGAGTGTGTGTGAGATTTCCTTAGAGAAGAGTGCTCTTTTTGGAGACTGGTAAAACACATCAAAAGAGGTAAATTCCTCTTTGGCAAGTCTGATGATGTCAGTATCCCACAAATACAGCAGTGGAAACTGAATTCCCCATTAAAGCATATAGTGCGTTGTGATAATGTGTATTTCTTTAGTATCATAACATAGTTAGGTGGGGGTTTGATTCCTGCAATTGCTAAGTATGTGGTAATTTTCTTTGAGAGGAGTGCTCTTTTTGGAGACTGGCAAAACACATTAAAAGAGGTAAATTACTCTTTGGCAAGTCTGATGATGTCAGTATCCCACAAATACAGCAGTGGAAAAAAAAGCACCCAGTAAAGCATAGAGCGTGTTGTGTTAACATGTTAACTACTATTCACAATTTTCACCAATAAACTACATATCTCCACTCTGCAAGCATCACTCATACAGTGCAGATGACTCCACCTTAATCTGCTCAGCCCCATCCATAGTGACCCTTTAAAACCTTACCCAAGAATCCTTCTGTTCCATCGAGAAATGGATTACTGATATCCAACTTATTCTAAACCCCAATAAGACAAAATTACTTTTCTTTAACCCCAATAAATCCAGGACCATACCTACCTCCTTCACTATCACCTCCAAAAATGGCACAACAATCTCTCCCTCACCCCATACTAAGCTCCTTGGTGTTATAAGGATCTTCACTTTGATGTCCATCTCTCTCAAACCATTAAAAAGGTACATAAATAGCTAGGAACTCTATACAAACACAAACAGTTGCTATCAGATCAGGCACGAATCACCCTAGCCCAAACACACCTACTGTCTACTCTATTGTATGATTCCCCAATACTAACCCACATCAGGAAAACAGACATGGACAAACTAGACTCATGTTACAACAAAATAGCAAAATTCACAAATAACTCCACATTTAGAATCCATCACTGTCTTGCCCTAAAAGAGCTACAGTGGTTAGAACTCCCACAATTAATTAGTTATCACCAACTAGTCCTCACCTACAACATAGTAAAAAAATCCCCACAAAGCCCCAGCCTTAAATCAACTACTAAACCAATACATAACAAACCGTTACCTGCGGTCATCCAACAAAACCCTACTCTGTGTATCTAAACCTAACAATACTGCAGGAAAAGCTCTTTTCTCTTATTCCATCACCAAGAAAAGGAACAGCCTCCCCCAGAATATCACATCAGCTCCATCTATATTGCTATACAAAAAATTACTAAGTCGCACCTCGCACAGTGCTGGCTATGTCCTTGCATCACTTAGATGCACCCCCCCCTCACACTTACTACCCAGTATTCTCACTCTTTACGATACCTACAATACTGTAATTAAATTACTCCCATGAGGAGCTTGTACACAAACCATTATGTTTTGTATTTATATATTATCTCTTGTGAAATACCTCTTTCACTGCATAAGGAAATAGGGAGTATTTCTCTCCAAAATACTCCTATCCAATTTCAACTATGTGTAAACTATGACTGCATAAGCTTGCATAGAACAAACTATTGCATATATATATATATATATATATATATATATATATATATATATATATATATATATATTTTTTTAATTGTGTTGTATTATATATCCTTTATTTATATATATCATGATTGTTTATATATATCTACCACTGTATTTGTTTAATGTGGAGCTTTTCTCCTCGGGCCTCTACTGTAAATGGACCTTGCTCCAGTCGGACATTCCCTGTTAACAAATGTAAAATAAAAATAAAATAAATAAATAAATATGGCCATCTAGTGGGGGATTCTGGCTATACACACATACACACACACACACACACACACACACACACACACACACACACACACACACACACACAGTAAACCACCATAATCAGGCACATACCCACACTAGGAACATTGTAGAGCACATGTTTGGGCTGCTCAAGTCACGGTTATGCTGCCTTGAGATATCTGGTGGAGCCCTGCAGTACTTTTCAGCTACATGTGCTATGCTACGCAATATGATCCTGTGGAAACAGCTGTGGCAGGAACATCACAGGGAAGGGGGACACAGTCCCCCACCATTGCCAAGGTCCCCACAGGAACAGGGGGACTCACAGGAATCACCACCTCAGCCTGTCTCTGTAGGCAGATGTAGGCATCATATTGCGTAGTACCTCTGGAATGGAGTCCAGCTCTTACTATTGAATGTCTTACTGGGCATGCCCCTACATTTGTATACAACTCTGTTGTCCAGATATGTCTTTTCATTCAGACAGCTAGGTACACCTTAACTGTGTCTCCTCATCCCCATCAGACAGTATTACCTGCAGATACCTGGAGGTGACACATATGTCCAGTGATGACTTTTTTCCCCTAATGTTAACTGACTGCAATGCATGATATATTTACAAAAGCATTCATTATTTTCCCAGGAGATATGGTGTAGTGGTACATTGCTCTGAGTCAACTGCCCAGGTTTCTGGGTTCAAGAGCTAGCAGTGATAATTTGTTTTCCCTAATGTAAAATGACTGTAATATTTACAAAAGCATTGTTAATTCCGGTAGTTGATTTGGCATTGTGATGTGTTGCTCTGACTCTAATGCATAGCGTCCTAGGTTCAATCCCTGCCAGTAGGGACTTTTGTTTTCACTAATGTTAAATGACAGTAATGCATGATATATTTTCAAAAGCATTTGCAATTTTCACGGAAGATATGGTGTAGTGGTACATTTCTCTGATTTGAGTTCACAGGATTCTGGGTTCAAACCTTAGCAGTGATGACTTTTTTTATTCCCCCTAAAGCTAAATGACTGTGATGCATGATATATTTACAAAAGCAATGCTAATTTCCATAGTTGATTTGGCATTGTGATGTGTTGCTTTGACTCTAATGCATAGCATCCTGGGTTCAATACCTGCCGGTAGGGACTTTTGTTTTCAGTAATGTTAAATGACTGTAATGCATGATATATTTACAAAAGCATGAGAAATTCTCACAGCAAATTTGGTGCATTGGTATCTTTCTATGACTGTAGTGCACCTTGTTCTGGGTTTGAAACCTGCTAGGGCTGGTTATTTTGTTGCTGGGAAGCTAGCTAGAGTGATTAAAGCAGTTTTAAACAAGTTTAAGTGGGTTTGCGTCATTTTGCATGATGTTAAGTGGTGCCAAGAGATGCATAGCTTTGCTTAGCAGTGCCTACTCCCACTAAAACCTGTGTCAATTCCAAAAAAAAAAAAAAAGAGGTAATAGGAAAGTGATGAAACAGGAACAAGCAGGAGAAATACATTATGAAAGGCAGCTAGGGATGTGCACGACAGGTGTAGGAAAGGACCATAGCTCTCATCTGTGAATAATGTGGACAATTTGGAGCCTCATATACCACAGGGAGGTGTGTGGGGGACATACGTTTGTTGCTTAATTGATGGGATGATTAATTCATGGAAGAGTACATGGGGCAAAATGGAGTGCTATGTATTGGACAAGATTATTTTTGTGGGAACATATGCCCCCTTTTTTATCTAAGGTGAAAGTGGGATGTTGAGGAAGGGTTGTAGGTACATTTGGGGAGGTAAGTTGGGTAGGAGAGGTTGCTTTTGCAGACAAACAAGACAGCAGATGGGGCAGTGTATGACACATGAGGAAGATAAACACCTTGGATGAGGAGGGTGGTTGGGAATTGGAGGCCAGATGCCCCTAAATGGAAACAGAGGGACTAAAGTCCCCACCCATAGGCAGTCACCACTGCCCCTTCATGGCCCCAAATGTGGCTCTGCTGGGGGCTGAATGACGGGTTCAGCCTGCCTTTCAAGGGGCACCATTCTGCCCTCAATCTGGTGCAGGCTTACATCCAAGTGCCTCTGGATGACCCTGTGCACCATACCTTGGTGACACCTCGGAACTGGTGTCAGGTGACACCTCAGAACTGATATCAGGTGACAGAGTCCTCTCTGTGTCCATTCCCAGGGGGGTTGGCCCCATCCCCTGATATGGTTCTATCTGAGTGTGGCGCAGGACCGGTGGAGGAGGCAGTTCGATGTTGGGTCAAAAATGTGTTTGCACTTGGTGCCGCATTCAAATGAGGCAGGACAGGCGAATCCGCTGGGATCTGCCTACCAAACATGCTATGGTGTTAAGGTTTTTCAAGGTGTACTGGTTAGTCATGAGCAAAATATTTCAACATTAGTTATAACAGCATGCATGGGTGTTCCAGTTAACCCAGAACAATAGAATTGGGGAAATTGCATGGCAAACAGCACACATGCAAAAATAGAATAACAGTCATTATTCTACAGCATGCCAGTAACATTTATGGCAACAGGCCAACAACAATGGAAATTCAACAAGGTATGTTAGCATTGAACCATTTAAATATATGGACAGTAATAGGACAAACGTCCCAATATTAGGTTTTGAGAACAGCATACCCTTAGTATATGAATAATACTTATTCATGCAGATAAGGGGTGGGGGGAGTGAAAAACAGTGCATTACCAGCCATATAGACTTATATTTTTCTATCATTTAGGAAACTGCTGATTTGGCATAGTGGTATGTTGCTCTGAGTATAATGCATAGGTTCTTAGGTTCAAGTCTTGCCAGTGACATGAATGGTGGTAACAACAGTTTATTCTAGCAAATTTACAAAATTATACAAGCAATTTTTAAAATGTGTTCCTGGTTTTTAACCTTTTGCACCCCCCGCAAAAAAAAACTAAACTTGAAAATAAGTGTAAGAAGCTGTGCCTATGGCTTACAATACTGTCATTCTATTTATAGTGTGGGTGTGGAACTAGACTTTTATGATGGAAATGTTCTGAATTGGACAGTTTTGTCATTATTGGTTCTTGCATTTTGTTTTATTGCCTACAGTACAGCCTACTGGAAAAAATGTTCAAACAATAAATTTAAAATGCGCCCTAACAAGTGTGTTGTATTATACATATTATACAAGGAATATAACTTAAAGTCAGGAAGGTGCATCAAAGAAAAGAAAATAAAAGAACACATATATGTTTCTTGTTTTGTGTGCAAGGGGCCGATGATTTGCCAAGTCTATTTTCATTGAGACAGTATTGCTTTGTTTAGCAGATATCAAAATAAAATCCAAATAATTATTGTAGCAGTAAAGCAGTATGCACACATTAGTGTTTATGGTAAATGAGGCAAAATCCCAGGTATTGGGACATTGGAATGGCTGCAGGAGGTCAGTGGTGCCATATTTTGGTTGTCTGTTCTTCAGTTTGCATTAGAAAGTTGATATCCCACAATTCCATTGGGGTGTGGGCGGGTTACGTAATTATGTATAGAAATTAGATGTTAATCAGCGTACAGATTTGTACCTATTTTCATGGGCCTTGTCAAGATTTTTGATGTTTTCCAGGATGGGAGGTATGAGGCAAACAGCATGCAATGGATATTTTTGAATAATTGGAAAAATGTTTTGTAAGTCATTTATGTTCATATGTGTTTATGTATTTTTTTAAATAATAACACAAACAAAATGGACAGCATAGAGATTAAAATAGAAAAGATGTGGATGGTTAAATGGGGGTGCAATGGCATAAAAAAGTAACATTGCAACCATTTAATGCTACTTTATTGTTTGGAATACTGAAAACCTCAGTCCCTGCTTTCATGAAATGATATTCTCTATAATAAATACAACTTCCTATGGTTACAGCTATTATGACCATTGCTAGCAATGAAGGATGTATATAAATTCACCAACCTCACATAATTATTTCACAGATTGTAAGTTTGTAGGCCACTATTACACCTCACCTACAGCCATAAATCAGAGTCACAAATAATACTTCAAATGCAACAACTAACTTTACTACAATAATATCTTGCTGTGTTTACATGGCAATCATTTAAAAGTTATTTGCTACACTACAATTTGTGACCAACCTTTTCAGTGTAAAATTGTTATCATACACATTATGGCTAGAGAGGGAAGTTACATGCTATTACCATGATGTGGGCCAATCCTATCCTTGAGTCAGTACAGTCTGTTGTATGTTATGATGTCTCATTGTTACTTATGCATCTCCTTAGTTGTACTTGTGTACAAATGGTTTCTCCCTATCTTCAGAAATTGAAATAAAATTGCCCTGGCTCTTTAATATTGTGATATGGGATGTATCTTTCTAATGTAAACAGTGGCCAACCTATGCATGTTCGAGTATTCGGCTTTTGAGCATGAAAAGCAGTCCCGCAGAGTTCTGCCTTTTAATCAGTATCATGGTGCATGGCACCTTCTTTCAACCAGCATTGTCATCCACTGCTGCTCGTTCCTACTACTTTCACTCCTCATTTGCCTTAGCTGCACCTGCCTGCGGTGCTAGGAACTACAGTTTCTGGCCACTACCAACGACAAAGTACAGTTGTGTACACTTACCATAAATGTAGATGTTCGAGTGTATTCAACGTTGCAGTCATTACATTTGGGGTAATCTGCTGGCAGGTTGCCCTCAGTCAGCTTGATTAGCAAAGTATTGGGTCCTGCGTCAGTTGCTGTCCCTTCTTCTATAACGTCAGGTCATCAGGGGTATAAAACATGCAGCCAATACATCAGTTTTTCTTGCCCCAGATGTCAGGTGTACCCCCAAATGGGGAGCAAAATATATAGATATATATAATTAAAACCACAAGAAATATACCTCCAAACACAAGCAAATACACAAAAAGGCTTTTAAGCATAGTAAAAAAAGTAGAGGTATAGTAAGAGAAAAAGCAGGGGGCTGGAGGGAGGGTAACCAAGACTGCAACAGTGAATGCACTCGAACATCTACATTTATGGTAAGTGTACACAACTGTACTATGTTCTTCATGTTTCACTGTTGCAGTCATTACATTTGGGTAGATTCCCAAAGCTATGGTTGGGAGGATGGATTTATACAGCATTAGGACCAGCTATTAGGCCCTGCAGGACAGCAGTGGCAAAGCCAGCTCTAGATTTAGAGAAGAAAGGCAAATGGTAATGTTTGGTGAACCAAAGAGACGGTCCTGTTTTAAAGGAGCATCCAACAACTTTGCTTTAACATGATCAGGCAGCGTTTGCTCTTTGAGCCAAGCATGCCTTCTTAGCACAGACCCAGTTACAGCAGCCCTGCAAGAGGCCTCAAAAGAATCAAAACCACATTGTAAAGTATGTTTTCCAACTTGTTCAGCTGAATGCAATAAATCCTGTAAATCCTTATTTTCCACACAGTCAGCAATTAACATAATTTTCTGTTTAAACCAACCCATAATATGCTGTTGGTATTTAAGCATATGAAATTGACAGTTTAAAGCTCTGATTGCCAAGGTTGCAGAAGTGAAAACCTTCTTCCCCATCTATCCAGCGCCCTGGAATCTCTATCTGAAAGGGTAGGATTTTTAGCAGTAGAGGCCTTAATGCCCTTGGGACCCTGAGAAATGGTTTCAGGATCTGCAATAGAATTCTTGAAAAGGAATTTGTCAGAATCAGGATCCCTGTAGTATCTGTCTGGCTTTCAAGAAGCTGGAGGCAGAGAATCAGGAGCCATACTAGCTTCTGAAAAAACATAATCAACAATGTCTAGAACAGGAGGCATCGCCAAAGACCTATGCTGAGGAAGAAGAAGAAAATCCCTAAGTCTCTTTTTAAATTCAGAGAAATCCTGACTTTCCCATTGTAAATGTTCCCTTAAGGTATGTAAAGTTTCTCCAAAAGCTAAATCCACAGGGGAGAAGCAGAAGGAGTGGAATCTTCTGCATCAGAGTCCTCATAAGTAGGTATAGACAAATCCTGTTCATTAGAAGAATCAGAAGAAATAGAATCCTGTTCAGAAGTTTCATAATCAATGTCTTGTGTAAGCCTCTTGGAAGAAGGAGGTTGACTACCCTGATCAGAGTAATTAAACCTTCAGCGCTTTTGATGATTTGGTTTTTAGACATAGGGACCTACACATGTGGCCCAGGTGTCAGTTTTTTAGATTTTGGCCTTAGTTTTGAATATGGCATCGGTCTAATATACAAATCTGTAGGCCTGAAAACACCCTCAGAAGCCAGTGCCTGCACAGCAGCTCCGGACCCATCTAAGGTTGGGTCATCCGCGTCTTCCATAATTGAAGCATCTCGAGACTTTGAATGGGTCTCAGTAGAGGCCTCTGAATAAAAAGTAGCAGGTATCAGGGGCTGCAAAAGTGCCTCACTGAGTAGCGGCGAACTGGCGACTGGCTTAGGAGAAGCATTGTCATCAGTTGTGGACCTCGACGGCCTGTCTCTTTCTTTTTCTTTGCATTTTTTAGGTATTCTGGTAGTCGGATTGCTAACCGATGACATTTCTGGATAATTAAATCGTAAGCCAAAATATTTTGAAGCAAAATATACCGCCGTTTAATAGTGTGTTGATTAAATTTAGCACAAAACTGACAGCAAGGTATGTTATGATCAGGGCCTAGGCAAGGAATACAGTACAAATGAAAATCCTTATGAGGTATTTGCTTCCCACAAGTAATATAATTATTAACTTTTACTGACATCGTTAAGGAGCAAGAAAAAGTTTCCCCAAAGGAGTACTTAGCTTTTAGTTGAAGACTTCAGTTCTGAAACTCGAAAACGAAAATTTCAGGAGTCGGCCGAATGGCACTTGCGAACTGCTTCTGCTTCGGGCACCGCGGCAAGAAAGACTGATGTAATGGCATTGGCTGCATGTTTTATACCCCTGATGACCTGACAACATGGACGAAGGGACAGCAACTGACGCAGGACCCAAGACTTTGTTAATCAGGCCGACTGAGGGCAACTTGCCAGCAGATTACCACAAATGTAATGACTGCAACAGTGAAACATGAAGAACATCCTCCTGTATCTGTTTTCTCATTATTGCTTTATGTAACATGTCACAATCTTCTAGAATTTTGGTCCAAATGACATTATCACTCTTCAGGGTTGTGCCAGATGTATTCATAAAGTGGAATTATGCCTTCAGCAGCCAAAGCGCATTCTGTATGATATTTCTGGTTTGTGAGTTGGCATGGTTGTGACTGTTGAGTTATACGCATTTCTCACTGACATCATGAGCCAAGGGTTAAAGGAATATATGGCACCCTCACTTGATGCTCTCTGGGAAATTACCCTGGCAAACAGTTGCTAAAGGTCACGGGTCTATATTATAAGTTCGAAGTTTGAAAACTTCGAATCTCATATGATCAAAATCATATGAGTGAAGTTTTCAAGCATCAAATGTTACAACGGAGATCACCATAGGGAATATTTTGCTTCAATATAGTGCAATCTTGGAGTTGGTATATTTAAGTATCGGGGGTGTGGGGGTGCAGGGGAGCTTGCCCCGCTACATAGAGTGTTCAGGTAGGTTTTTTATTTTTAGTTTGTTTATATTTTATGTTCGATGTTTGAAAAATTTGCTCATATGGAGTCATTCATATGAGATTCTAAGTTTTCAGATTTTGAACATATAATATAGATCCAAGGTCACATGAGAGCCATAGGTGGGGGTGCTGAAAAATTGCTGGCTATCCTGTGCACACAATGTAGATGATAACCTTTGCATTACTCACCACCTGACAGTTGATAAATTGACAGTTTTTGTGATTCATGTACCTACTTCCCAGTTCAGCAGGTGCTATCTTTATTTCAGTGTGGCTATAGGCTATGGTTCCCAATACCTCCAGGCAATGGCCCATATGTAAAATATGCTTTATGATTCAATTCCCCATGGAACATCAACTGAAATAAAGATCTTACTCTGGGATTTCATCTTAGAGTCTGACATGATGTTTAATCAGCAGCCTGTGCTGATGAATTTGAGAAAACAGTAATGTTTCTTACAAAAGCAAGCTTAAACAGTATAGTGCTCTACACTACTACTGCTTCTATGGTAGGTGGAGACTTTGGGATACCACCTGACTGGAGGTAAGGCTGCTCCTCACCTGAGGAGTGAAGCAGATTGCTTATTGGTTTAGAAGCCTACAAACATTTGATATATTAAGGTCAGCTGGTAGAGGCATACTTTGAGTGAATAAAAGTGTGCTTGATTTTTTTCTACTATAATCCCAAGCTAAGTAAGTAGTTTATGTCTTGTGTTTTAGTTTGTTAGAATTTCTGCCTTTCTTTTCTAGGCTCTGAATAAAGTATTGTGTGTGAAGATAAGTTACCTTATACCACCGTTAAGAAATTTTGCTGTTTTTATGCTTTGCTTTCTGTTTGGATTTATTTGGCTTTTGATAACTCTTCATAGCTTTGAGTTTCTTTCCCAGTTTTTAAAGAGTAACTAGCTTTTCAGAAGTTTATTTGCTGTTGGGTGTTTGTGGAATGTTAAATTCTCTCATTTCCATTTATAAGTTTTTCTTCTGAAATATGCATTTCTTTTTCTTCTCTTAAAATGTGTATTTTCCTTTCTGAATGGTATGGGACCTTCAAAAGATGATGATCTTGGCAACCATGCTAACAGGTAATATGCTCTGAAAACTCAATTCTAAGATGTTATCTGAAACCTGTGCATGACATGTTTTTAACTGAGAAAGAAATATGAATAAGTTTACTTGGAGTGTGCAAGATTCCTTTAAAGATAGGTTATCATGGGAATTTGAATTGCCAAGATGTTGCTACTGCCTATAGGTAGTGTGAGTGTATGTATTCTGCAATAGTTGGTGCCCTGACGAGAGAAGATTTTGATAGCTTTTATCCATGTCCTACTAGGGCAGGAGGCTCTAGCTCCTACTCATGACCTTAAGTATAAGAATAGCATGAAATTTCACTGGTAGTTACTTCATCTTTACCATATGCCCTAAAACTGACTGTGCTTTCTAAAAGAATGCAGCAGATGCTTTCCTGTACTTTAGAAGGCAGCTTTGCCAATTATTCTCTTGAATAAATCTCTTGATGCAAGTGCCCGATTACAAATGTTCAACATTAATGTAGTAAAAAATCATGGTTTCTCTACTGCTCTTCATGAAGGGTGTTCATATTGTGCAAGAGTGTGTTTGTGTGCAAGTGACGTGCCAACTAAGTTAGGGCTAAAAAGTGAGCCATGCCCTGGTTTTAAATTTCTTAGAGTGCATGTGGCTTCAACTTCTGTTAAGTCACTTGTACAAAGGTATTGATTAACAAATAATACCACAAGTAGAGGACATTTTATACATTGTCTCCTTTTTCATCCCCTAGGCTGTTTTAGCAGCACACTATGGCTGATGTAAAAACTATAGGAATGATTGTGGACAGAGTGCATACTGTTTCCTGCTACCCCCTCAAGACAGATGGCCACTCCTCATGATGAAAGTCATGGAAGAGCAGTGTTGCAGTGTGTGACAGCATTTGCACACAGTCCTAGTCTAACTGCAGAGACATCAGGACTCAAACTGAATCACAAATCCCCTGGACACAAATCAATGAACATTTAATTGGCCATGTACTGTAAAATAACATCCATACAAAAGCGTATATAAGGAAAATGTACACTAAAGAAAATCATGGATGCAAGCCATACTCCCTTCTTACTCTGTCTTGAACTCAACTGTGTATAAACTAGACAAAATGTCACACAGCGAAGCACTGTGAATATATGAACAGCACCACAAACATGACAGCCAATATACAGTTTTTGAACTATGAAACAGCTCCAGTAACTTTGATATGGTGATTCAGTGTAATTAACTAGAGTATACCTTAGTCATTGTGAATGTTTATGATGGTGCTGAAGTGAGGGTTGCCCACCTCATAGCCTTTTCTGGCTAGTGGTGAGTCACATGGTGTCATAGGACCATTTAATGATCTTTCTAGCTTAAGGAATACATATAGAGCTGCCCTGTTACCTTCATTCATAACCTTTTTTCTTTCTCTCTCAACTTTCCCTTTTTGCTGCTAGTAATGGCCTGAAGGCCAGTTTATTTTAAAAGCTGGAGGACATTTGTCCTGTCTCAGTCTCAGCCCTGCTTCTCCGGACGGGGGTTTTCTTCCCTTCCCCTGAAGGGGAAGCAGGGTTGACACTGAGGCCAAGGTCTGCGACTGGAGGGTAGACCTTGACACTTTTTGATTCGTCTTTTTTAGACGATTTTGGTTAACTTTGCCAGTACCCTCTAATAGGAGGTTCTGGTGGTTTGTATGCATCTTTCCACTACACTCTCTGTATTTGTTTTCCCCTCACCATTCTAACTTTTTGTGGTGGCCTACTTGGAAGAAAGGCAGATAATACAATTGCCTGCATTGTACTAAATTGCCTAGAGGAAAAATCATTGTACCCCACCGGTTACTAGCAGGGAAATAACAAGTGTGTTCTAACATTACTTTTTAATTTCTCCAAGTGTTTTGCTTTCTAATACCATGACTGGACTGGACCCCATTCGTAAGTCAAAGTTCATGAAATTAGTATTCTTTAAATCTTTATTAGCCAGATGTGCACTTTGCAGCACCCACATTGTGCCCAGTAATGACTCCTGCATATCGGTAACAAAGTACGATTGTAAATTCTTTTTTATAAGACTTGTTGCTCCTACTACTATTAGAATTGTTTGGGTATCCTTCTTCCACATTGTCCTCATTTCTGCCTGCAAATCCTGGTATTTTATGACTTTGTGTCTCTCTGTAGATAAGATGTTGTAGTCACCGTGTGTAGTAATTTCATTGATCAGTGTTACTTTTCAAGGACTACTATATCTGGTTTACTCATATCTATTTTATGAACTGATGGCAATGAGTGATCCCATGTGATTTAAACTTCATCATTTTCGATAATGCTTTGTGGCTCATGTTTCCAGTGTTTTTATTACTTCATTAGCATAATGTTTGCACAAGCCCAATGCAACAGTTTTGCCACATTATTATGCCTTTCAGTATACAGTCCTTCTGCCATTAGTATATCACAACCAGCAAAAACATGTGTGACTGTTTCCAATTCTGATTTACAAAACCTACATTTGTCAGTTTCTTCTACATGTTCAGTGGACTTTGTAAACCAGGTGTACGGAGTCCACTATATAGTGCCACCAATTTTAACCTTTTGGTTTAAATTCACCTCTCCTTTAACCATTCCTGCATTCAATCTTGATTTAACATGAGGTTGTTTCAATTGTTTTCTGTACTTGCGATTATATTTATACATTCAGTTTCTGCCTGATTTTTATCTACTTCTGGCTTGATTTGAATTCCTGCTTGATGCCGATATGTTTCCGCTAAAGTAAGCAGGGACATCATCTTAGAGCAGATGTATTCTCCGAATGTTTCAAATCTTTCACTACATTTGTAATTATTTATTTAACATTTCTTTACTGGGAATGTCCGACTGGGAAGTACCCATTTTCAGCAGAGGCCTGGGGAGAAAAGCTCCACATAGAGAAAAAAAAATATGTGCAAGAATAGTTTGACAGCCTTATAGAAATTGTATTATGAACAAAAGATATTTACAAATCACATCAGGTAAAGCTTCACACAGTGAGAACAATACATTCAAAAGAAATAGTTGATATGGTAATAGTAATCCTAGACACAGTTTGACAATAAAATACATATTTTTAGTAACAGGAACAAAACTGAATATAATTCATCTCTGCATAGATGTTAGATGACTAGTACATGAAAAGACCCAGTGCTTATCCAGGTTGGGACAGTTTGGGGAGAGCATTACAGTAGATTTTAGTACAGATGGTGTTCAGGTGGCTAGGATGTATCTTATGCAGATAAATTACAGGTGAAAATATTATATAGTGGGAGATGGCTAATCTAAGAAGGGTTTATAAGAGAAGGAAAATGGTGTTGGGGAAGAAGTGATTTTGTTCATGGTTAGCCAGAGGTGTTAAATAGTACCATATGTTGGTAAAATAATTGTTTAGTAGTTTTTTCAATTGTGTTTGCTTGACAGTGGTTTTAATGGTGTGAGGTAGTGAGTTCCAGGCTTTGGCTACATAGGAGGAGTACTGAGTCACCAGCAGTGCCTGCTGTTTTTATGACTTGTAATAATTCTTTATTTGTAGAGCAAAGTGAATGTTGGCTATTGTAGGGATGAAGTATATCAAAAAGACCAGAAGTTTTCTTGGGCAGATAGAGTAGCTTGTGGGTCATAGTGAGCCGAGTACTTGTGGTACTTCTAGCCAGGAGAGTGTCTTAAGATTAATGCAATGGTGGGTCTTGTAGGGAGATCAATGTAGCAAAGCTTGCACTTTTGTTATAGCTTGATTCTATTTTTTCTGACCTTTTTAGGTTTGTGATAATTGGTGAAGCATGGAGGAGAGCTGATAATAGGTGGGTCCTTGTGATAGCTTCTCTGGAACTGTCTGTTAGAATTTTATTTTTGTAAAGGCTTCCCATGTTTTTGTGAACTTTTTAATTTTCGATATATGTAAGTCAGATCTCAACCTGTTAGCAATTATAATGCCTAGTAGATTGGTTTGTGATTCAGGACTGATTTTTGTATTCTCCTTAGCTAATAGAGGCTGGGCGTAGTTCCGAGGGTCGGGAAGGTTATATGTCTTAT
Organism: Protopterus annectens; assembly: GCF_019279795.1. Taxonomy (NCBI): domain Eukaryota; kingdom Metazoa; phylum Chordata; order Ceratodontiformes; family Protopteridae; genus Protopterus; species Protopterus annectens. Next base: position 686,816,878 of record NC_056750.1, read on the forward strand.
TGGGGTTAAGTATTAGCTGTGTGTTCGATAACCATGATTCGATTTTGGTGAAATGCTTTTGGGTCACATTTTGAAGCTATTTCCC
>NC_056750.1:686817462-686832712 GCF_019279795.1 Protopterus annectens
CCCATTTTCCCCTTTTTGCATTTAACCATTGGGAAAGGGTGATACCATAGATATGCTACCACAACATGCTACTCCATTCATTAGTTGGTAAGAAAAGTGACTTACCTTAGGCCTGCAGCAGTTGTGAGGACAGTGCTTCAGGGCTGACTCAGATGAATGCAGTACACAGTTTATACATGGTAAGGTACAGATAGTGTGATGTGTGTGTCATCCTTTTCACTGTGTGTGTGAGTTGGAGAGAGGTTTCAGTCCCTGGGTCCCTAGGGTGCCTGGGTATGTGCTGTATGTTGCCTCATTGCCAAGGGCCGGGCATATTGGGCATGCCTACATCTGCCTACAGAGACAGGCTGAGGTGGTGATTCCTGTTAGTCCCCCTGTTCCTGTGGGGACCTTGGCAATGGTGGGGGACTGTGTCCCCCTTCCCTGTGATGTTCCTGCCACAGCTGTTTCCACAGGATCATATTGCGTAGCATAGCACACAATTTGTGTGCACATGTAGCTGAAAAGTACTGCAGGGCTCCACCAGATATCTCAAGGCAGCATAACCGTGACTTGAGCAGCCCAAACATATGCTCTACAATGTTCCTAGTGTGGGTATGTGCCTGATTATGGTGGTTTACTGTGTGTGTGTGTGTGTGTGTGTGTGTGTGTGTGTGTGTGTGTGTGTATGTGTGTATAGCCAGAATCCCCCACTAGATGGCCATATTTATTTATTTATTTTATTTTTATTTTACATTTGTTAACAGGGAATGTCCGACTGGAGCAAGGTCCATTTACAGTAGAGGCCCAAGGAGAAAAGCTCCACATTAAACAAATACAGTGGTAGATATATATAAACAATCATGATATATATAAACAAAGGATATATAATACAACACAATTAAAAAAAAAAAAAAATATATATATATATATATATATATATATATATATATATATGCAATAGTTTGTTCTATGCAAGCTTATGCAGTCATAGTTTACACATAGTTGAAATTGGATAGGAGTATTTTGGAGAGAAATACTCCCTATTTCCTTATGCAGTGAAAGAGGTATTTCACAAGAGATAATATATAAATACAAAACATAATGGTTTGTGTACAAGCTCCTCATGGGAGTAATTTAATTACAGTATTGTAGGTATCGTAAAGAGTGAGAATACTGGGTAGTAAGTGTGAGGGGGGGGTGCATCTAAGTGATGCAAGGACATAGCCAGCACTGTGCGAGGTGCGACTTGAGTAATTTTTTGTATAGCAATATAGATGGAGCTGATGTGATATTCTGGGGGAGGCTGTTCCTTTTCTTGGTGATGGAATAAGAGAAAAGAGCTTTTCCTGCAGTATTGTTAGGTTTAGATACACAGAGTAGGGTTTTGTTGGATGACCGCGGTAACGGTTTGTTATGTATTGGTTTAGTAGTTGATTTAAGGCTGGGGCTTTGTGGGGATTTTTTTACTATGTTGTAGGTGAGGACTAGTTGGTGATAACTAATTAATTGTGGGAGTTCTAACCACTGTAGCTCTTTTAGGGCAAGACAGTGATGGATTCTAAATGTGGAGTTATTTGTGAATTTTGCTATTTTGTTGTAACATGAGTCTAGTTTGTCCATGTCTGTTTTCCTGATGTGGGTTAGTATTGGGGAATCATACAATAGAGTAGACAGTAGGTGTGTTTGGGCTAGGGTGATTCGTGCCTGATCTGATAGCAACTGTTTGTGTTTGTATAGAGTTCCTAGCTATTTATGTACCTTTTTAATGGTTTGAGAGAGATGGACATCAAAGTGAAGATCCTTATAACACCAAGGAGCTTAGTATGGGGTGAGGGAGAGATTGTTGTGCCATTTTTGGAGGTGATAGTGAAGGAGGTAGGTATTGTCCTGGATTTATTGGGGTTAAAGAAAAGTAATTTTGTCTTATTGGGGTTTAGAATAAGTTGGATATCAGTAATCCATTTCTCGATGGAACAGAAGGATTCTTGGGTAAGGTTTTAAAGGGTCACTATGGATGGGGCTGAGCAGATTAAGGTGGAGTCATCTGCGTACTGTATGAGTGATGCTTGCAGAGTGGAGATATGTAGTTTATTGGTGAAAATTGTGAATAGTAGTTAACATGTTAACACAACACGCTCTATGCTTTACTGGGTGCTTTTTTTTCCACTGCTGTATTTGTGGGATACTGACATCATCAGACTTGCCAAAGAGTAATTTACCTCTTTTAATGTGTTTTGCCAGTCTCCAAAAAGAGCACTCCTCTCAAAGAAAATTACCACATATTTAGCAATTGCAGGAATCAAACCCTCACCTAACTATGTTATGATTCTAAAGAAATACTCATTATCACAACGCACTATATGCTTTAATGGGGAATTCAGTTTCCACTGCTGTATTTGTGGGATACTGACATCATCAGACTTGCCAAAGAGGAATTTACCTCTTTTGATGTGTTTTACCAGTCTCCAAAAAGAGCACTCTTCTCTAAGGAAATCTCACACACACTCAATTGGAAGATTCAAACCCCTACCTAACTATGTTGTAATACTAAAAAGATGCATGTTAATACAACACGCTATATGCTTTATGGGGTGTTTACATTTCCACTGCTGTATTCGTGGGATACTGACATCATCAGACTTGCCAAAGAGGAATTTACCTCTTTTAATATGTTTTCCCTGTCTTCAAAATGGGCACTCCACTCATACGAAAACACACACATTCACCCCCACACACACTCAGCAATTGCAGGATTCAAAACCCTACCTAACTATGTTATGACATTAGAGAAAAATGCATTAACACAATGTGCTATACGCTGTATTGGGGAATTTGGTTTCCACTGCTGTATTTGTGAGACACTGACATCATTAGACTTGCCTAAGTGGAATCTGTTTCTTTTAATGTGTTCCTAGTCTCCAAAAACGGCATTCCTCTCAACGGAAATCACACACACACACTCTGCAATTGCAGGATTCAAACACCTACCTAACTATGTTATAATACTCAAAAGATACACGGTAACACAACGCTCTATATGCTTTACGGGGGGACTTTCATTTCCACTGCTGTATTTGTGGGATACTGACATCATCAGACTTGCCAAAGAGGAATTTACCTATTTTAATGTGTTTTCCAAGTCTCCAAAATAGGAACTCGCTCAGCAATTGCAAGATTCAAATCCTACCTAATTATGTTATGATACTAAAGAGACACGAATTAACACAATGTGCTATATGCTTTAATGGGTACATTTATTTCTACTGCTGTATTTGTGGGATACTGATATCATCAGATTTGCCAAAGAGGAATTTACATCTTTTAATGTGTTTTCCCAGTCTCCAAAAAGGGCACTTCTCTCAAAGGAAAGGACACACACACTTCGTAATTACAGGATTCAAACCCTTACCTAAGTATGTTATGATATTAGAGATACGCACTACCACAACGCGCTATGTGCTTTATTGGGGTGTCCAATTTCCACTGCTGTATTTGTGGGATACTGACACCATCAGACTTGCCAAAGTGGAATCTAATTATTTTAATATGTTCCTAGTCTCCAAAAAGGGCACTCTTGTCAAAGGAAGTCACACACACAAAGCAATTGCAGGATTCAAACTCCTACGTAACTATTTTATAATACTAGAAAGATATACAACACGCTATATGCTTGATTGGGTGTTTTCATTTCCACTGCTGTATTTGTGGGATACTGACATCATCAGACTTGCCAAAGAGGAACCTCCTCTCAAAGGAAATCACACACACACTCAGCAATTGCAGGATCCAAATCCCTACCTAACTATGTTATAATATTAGAAAGATACACGTTAACACAACACGCTCTATGCTTTACTGGGTGCTTTTTTTTCCACTGCTGTATTTGTGGGACACTGACATCATCATACTTGCCAAAGAGGAATTTACCTCTTTTAATGTGTTTTACCAGTCTCCAAAAAGGGCACTCCTCTCGAAGAAAATTACACACATACTTAGCAATTGCAGGAATCAAACGCCCACCTAACTATGTTATGATACTAGAGAAATACGCATTATCACAATGCACTATATGCTTTAATGGGGAATTCAGTTTCCACTGCTGTATTTGTGGGATACTGACATCATCAGACTTGCCAAAGAGGAATTTACCTCTTTTGATGTGTTTTCCCAGTCTCCAAAGAGGGCACTCTACTCTAAGGAAATCTCACACACACTCAATTGGAAGATTCAAACCCCTACCTAACTATGTTGTAATACTAAAAAGATGCATGTTAATACAACGCGCTATATGCTTTATGGGGTGTTTACATTTCCACTGCTGTATTTGTGGGATACTGACATCATCAGACTTGCCAAAGAGGAATTTACCTCTTTTAATATGTTTTCCCTGTCTTCAAAATGGGCACTCCACTCAAAAGAAAACACACACATCCACCCCCTCACACAGTCAGCAATTGCAGGATTCAACCCCCTACCTAACTATGTTATGACATTAGAGAAATATGCATTAACACAACGTGCTATACGTTGTATTGGGGAATTCGGTTTCCACTGCTGTATTTGTGGGATACTGACATCATCAGACTTGCCAAAGAAGAATTTACCTCTTTTAATGTGTTTTCCCAGTCCCAAAAAAGGGCACTACTCTCAAAGGAAATCTCACACACACTCAACAATTGCAGGATTCAAACCCCTACCTAACTATGTTATAATACTAGAAAAAAACACATTAACACAACACGCTATGTGTTTTATTGGGTGCTTATATTTCCACTGCTGTATTTGTGGGATACTGACATCATCAGACTTGCCTAACAGGAATTTACCTCTTTTAATGTGTTTTAATGTGTTTTCCCAGTCGTCCAAATGAGGACTCTTCTCAAAGGAAATCACACACACACCCCACACAAACACACTCAGCAATTGCAAGATTCAACCCCCTACTTAACTATGTTATGATACTAAAAAGACACGCATTAACATGACGCTCTATATGCTTTTTTTCCAGAAAGGTCTCACACAGTTAGCATTTGCAGGATTCAAACCCTATCTATCTATATTTTAGTACTCAAAAGATACACGTTAACACAATGCGCTATATGCCTTATGGGGTGTTTGTATTTCCACTGCTGTATTTGTGGGATACTGACATCATCAGACTTGCCAAAGATGAATTTACCTCTTTTAATGTGTTTTTCCAGTCATCTAAAAATGGTGGTACTCTGAAAGGTAATTACACACACACTTAGCAATTGCAGGAATCAAACCACCACTTAACTACGTTATAATACTAGAGAAATATGCATTACCACAACGCACTATATGCTTTACTGAGGAATTTAGTTTCCACTGCTGTATTTGTGGGATATTGACATCATCAGACTTGCCAAAGTGTAATCTAATTCTTTTAATGTGTTCCTAGTCTCCAAAAGGGCACTCCTCTCAAAATAAGTCACACACACGCATACACCCCCACAACAATTGGAGAATTCAAACCCTACCTAACTATGTTATAATACTAGAAAGATACATGTTAACAGAATGTGCTATATGCTTTAGTGGGTGTTTTTATTTCCACTGCTGTATTTGTGGGATACTGACATCATCAGACTTGCCAAAGAGGAATTTACCTATTTTAATGTGTTTTCCCAGTCTCCAAAATGGGAACTCCTATCAAAAGCAATCAGACACACGCTCAGCAATTGCAAGATTCAAACCCCTACCTAACTATGTCATGATACTAAAGAAACACACATTAACACAATGTGCTATATGCTTAAATGGGTGTTTTTATTTCTACTGCTGTATTTGTGGGATACTGATATCATCAGATTTGCCAAAGAGGAATTTACATCTTTTAATGTGTTTTCCCAGTCTCCAAAAAGGACACTCCTCTCAAAGGAAATCACACACACACTCAGCAATTGCAGGATCCAAATCCCTACCTAACTATGTTATAATATTAGAAAGATACACGTTAACACAACACGCTCTATGCTTTACTGGGTGCTTTTTTTTCCACTGCTGTATTTGTGGGATACTGACATCATCAGACTTGCCAAAGAGGAATTTACCTCTTTTGATGTGTTTTACCAGTCTCCAAAAAGGGCACTCCTCTCAAAGAAAATTACACACATACTTAGCACTTTCAGGAATCAAACCCCCACCTAACTATGTTATGATACTACAGAAATACGCATTATCACAACGCACTATATGCTTTAATAAAGAATTTAGTTTCCACTGCTGTATTTGTGGGATACTGACATCATCAGACTTGCCAAAGACGAATTTACCTCTTTTGATGTGTTTTACCAGTCTCCAAAAAGAGCACTCTTCTCTAAGGAAATCTCACACACAATCAATTGGAAGATTCAAACCCCTACCTAACTATGTTATAACATTAGAGAAATATGCATTAACACAATGTGCTATACGCTGTATTGGAGAATTCAGTTTCCACTGCTGTATTTGTGAGACACTGACATCATCAGACTTGCCTAAGTGGAATCTAATTCTTTTAATGTGTTCCTAGTCTCCAAAAATGGCACCCTTCTCAAAGGAAACCACACACACACACACACACACACACACACACACACACACACACACATAGCAATTGCAGGATTCAAACCCCTACCTATGTTATAATACTAGAAAAATACACATTAACACGACACACTTTATATGCTTTATTGGGTGTTTTTCTTTCCACTGCTGTATTTGTGGGATACTGACATCATCAGACTTGCCAAAGAAGAATTTACCTCTTTTAATGTGTTTTCCCAGTCTCCAAAAAGGGCACTCCTCTCAAAGGAAATCTCACACACACTCAACATTTGCAGGATTCAAACCCCTACCTAACAATGTTATAATACTAGAAAATACACATTAACACAACACAACAAGCCATGTGTTTTATTGGGTGTTTATATTTCCACTGCTGTATTTGTGGGATACTGACATCATCAGACGTGCCTAACAGGAATTTACCTCTTTTAATGTGTTTTCCCAGTTGTCCAAATGAGGACTCTTCTCAAAGGAAATCACACACACACCCCACAGAAACACACTCAGCAATTGCAAGATTCAAACCCCTACTTAACTATGTTATGATACTAAAAAGACATGTATTAACATGACGCGCTATATGCTTTTTCTCCAAAAAGGGCACTCTTTTCATAGGAAATCATACACACAGTTAGCAATTGCAGGATTCAAACCCCTACCTATCTATATTTTAGTACTCAAAAGATGCACGTTAACACAATGTGCTATATGCCTTACGAGGTGTTTGTATTTCCACTGCTGTATTTGTGGGATACTGACACCATCAGACTTGCCAAAGTGGAATCTAATTATTTTAATATGTTCCTAGTCTCCAAAAAGGGCACTCTTGTCAAAGGAAGTCACACACACAAAGCAATTGCAGGATTCAAACTCCTACGTAACTATTTTATAATACTAGAAAAATACACATTAATACAACACGCTATATGCTTGATTGGGTGTTTTCATTTCCACTGCTGTATTTGTGGGATACTGACATCATCAGACTTGCCATAGAGGAATTTACCTCTTTTAATGTGTTTTTCCAAGTCTCGAAAAAAGGGCACTTCTCTTAAATGAAATTACACACGCACTGAACAATTGCAGCACTCAAACCTCTACCTAACTATGCTATGATTTTAATGAGATTCCCATTAACACAATGCGCTATCTGCTTTAATGGGGAATTCTGTTTCCACTGCTGTATTTGAGGGATACTGACATCATCAGACTTGCCAAAGAGGAATTTACCTATTTTAATGTGGTTTCCCAGTCTCCAAAAAGGGCACTCTTCTCAAAGGAAATCATACACACAGTTAGCAATTGCAGGATTCAAACCCCTACTTAACTATGTTATGATACTAGAGAGGTATGCATTAAGACAATACAGTATATGCTTTATTGAGGAATTTTCACTGCTGTATTTGTGGGATACTGACATCATCAGACTTGCCAAAGAGGAATTTACCTCTTTTGATGTGTTTTCCCAGTCTCCAAAGAGGGCACTCTTCTCTAAGGAAATCGCACACACACTCAATTGGAAGATTCAAACCCCTACCTAACTATGTTGTAATACTAAAAAGATGCATGTTAATACAATGCGCTATATGCTTTATGGGGTGTTTACATTTCCACTGCTGTATTTGTGGGATACTGACATCATCAGACTTGCCAAAGAGGAATTTACCTCTTTTAATATGTTTTCCCTGTCTTCAAAATGGGCACTCCACTCAAAAGAAAACACACACATCCACCCCCTCACACACTCAGCAATTGCAGGATTCAACCCCCTACCTAACTATGTTATGACATTAGAGAAATATGCATTAACACAACGTGCTATACGCTGTATTGGGGAATTCTGTTTCCACTGCTGTATTTGTGGGATACTGACATCATCAGACTTGCCAAAGAGGAATTTACCTCTTTTAATGTGTTTTACCAGTCTCCAAAAAGGGCACTCCTCTCAAAGAAAATTAAACACATACTTAGCAATTGCAGGAATCAAACCCCCACCTAACTACGTTATGATACTAGAGAAATACGCATTATCACAACGCACTATATGCTTTAATGGGGAATTCAATTTCCACTGCTGTATTTGTGGGATACTGACATCATCAGACTTGCCAAAGAGGAATTTACCTCTTTTGATTTGTTTTCCCAGTCTCCAAAAAGGGCACTCTTCTCTAAGGAAATCTCACACACACTCAATTGGAAGATTCAAACCCCTACCTAACTATGTTGTAATACTAAAAATATGCATGTTAATACAACGCGCTATATGCTTTATGGGGGGGTGTTTACATTTCCACTGCTGTATTTGTGGGATACTGACATCATCAGACTTGCCAAAGAGGAATTTACCTCTTTTAATATGTTTTCCCTGTCTTCAAAATGGGCACTCCACTCAAAAGAAAACACACACATACACCCCCTCAGCAATTGCAGGATTCAAACCCCTACCTAACTATGTTATGACATTAGAGAAATATGCATTAACACAATGTGCTATACACTGTAGTGGAGAATTCGGTTTCCACTGCTGTATTTGTGAGACACTGACATCATCAGACTTGCCTAAGTGGAATCTAATTCTTTTAATGTGTTCCTAGTCTCCAAAAATGGCACCCCTTCTCAAAGGAAACCACACACACACGCACACACACACACACACATAGCAATTGCCGGATTCAAACCCCTACCTAACTATGTTATAATACTAGAAAAATACACATTAACACGACACACTATATATGCTTTATTGGGTGTTTTTCTTTCCACTGCTGTATTTGTGGGATACTGACATCATCAGACTTGCCAAAGAAGAATTTACCTCTTTTAATGTGTTTTCCCAGTCTCAAAAAAGGGCACTACTCTCAAAGGAAATCTCACACACACACTCAACAATTGCAGGATTCAAACCCCTACCTAACTATGTTATAATACTAGAAAAATACACATTAACACAACACGCTATGTGTTTTATTGGGAGCTTATATTTCCACTGCTGTATTTGTGGGATACTGACATCATCAGACTTGCCTAACAGGAATTTACCTCTTTTAATGTGTTTTCCCAGTCGTCCAAATGAGGACTCTTCTCAAAGGAAATCACACACACACCCCACACAAACACACTCAGCAATTGCAAGATTCAACCCCCTACTTAACTATGTTATGATACTAAAAAGACACGCATTAACATGACGCTATATGCTTTTTCTCCAAAAAGGGCACTCTTCTCAAAGGAAATCATACACACAGTTAGCATTTGCAGGATTCAAACCCCTATCTATCTATATTTTAGTACTCAAAAGATACACGTTAACACAATGCGCTATATGCCTTATGGGGTGTTTGTGTTTCCACTGCTGTATTTGTGGGATACTGACATCATCAGACTTGCCAAAGATGAATTTACCTCTTTTAATGTGTTTATCCAGTCATCTAAAAATGGTGGTACTCTGAAAGGTAATTACACACACACTTAGCAATTGCAGGAATCAAACCACCACTTAACTACGTTATAATACTAGAGAATTATGCATTACCACAATGCACTATATGCTTTACTGAGGAATTTAGTTTCCACTGCTGTATTTGTGGGATACTGACATCATCAGACTTGCCAAAGAGGAATTTACCTCTTTTAATGTGTTTTACTCCGTCTCCAAAAAGGGCACTCCTCTCAAAGAAAATTACACACATACTTAGCACTTGCAGGAATCAAACCCCTACCTAACTATGTTATAACATTAGAGAAATATGCATTAACACAATGTGCTATACGCTGTATTGGGGAATTCAGTTTCCACTGCTGTATTTGTGAGACACTGACATCATCAGACTTGCCTAAGTGGAATCTAATTCTTTTAATGTGTTCCTAGTCTCCAAAAATGGCACCCTTCTCAAAGGAAACCACACACACACACACACACACACACACACACACACACACATAGCAATTGCAGGATTCAAACCCCTACCTATGTTATAATACTAGAAAAATACACATTAACACGACACACTTTATATGCTTTATTGGGTGTTTTTCTTTCCACTGCTGTATTTGTGGGATACTGACATCATCAGACTTGCCAAAGAAGAATTTACCTCTTTTAATGTGTTTTCCCAGTCTCCAAAAAGGGCACTCCTCTCAAAGGAAATCTCACACACACTCAACATTTGCAGGATTCAAACCCCTACCTAACAATGTTATAATACTAGAAAAATACACATTAACACAACACGCCATGTCTTTTATTGGGTGTTTACATTTCCACTGCTGTATTTGTGGGATACTGACATCATCAGACGTGCCTAACAGGAATTTACCTCTTTTAATGTGTTTTCCCAGTTGTCCAAATGAGGACTCTTCTCAAAGGAAATCACACACACACACCCCACAGAAACACACTCAGCAATTGCAAGATTCAAACCCCTACTTAACTATGTTATGATACTAAAAAGACATGTATTAACATGACGCGCTATATGCTTTTTCTCCAAAAAGGGCACTCTTCTCATAGGAAATCATACACACAGTTAGCAATTGCAGGATTCAAACCCCTACCTATCTATATTTTAGTACTCAAAAGATGCACGTTAACACAATCTGCTATATGCCTTACGAGGTGTTTGTATTTCCACTGCTGTATTTGTGGGATACTGACACCATCAGACTTGCCAAAGTGGAATCTAATTATTTTAATATGTTCCTAGTCTCCAAAAAGGGCACTCTTGTCAAAGGAAGTCACCCACACAAAGCAATTGCAGGATTCAAACTCCTACGTAACTATTTTATAATACTAGAAAGATACACGTTAATACAACACGCTATATGCTTGATTGGGTGTTTTCATTTCCACTGCTGTATTTGTGGGATACTGACATCATCAGACTTGCCAAAGAGGAACCTCTTTTAATGTGTTTTCCCAGTCTCCAAAAAGGACACTCTCAAAGGAAATCACACACACACTCAGCAATTGCAGGATCCAAATCCCTACCTAACTATGTTATAATATTATCCCAGTCTCCAAAAAGGACACTCCTCTCAAAGGAAATCACACACACACTCAGCAATTGCAGGATCCAAATCCCTACCTAACTATGTTATAATATTAGAAAGATACACGTTAACACAACACGCTCTATGCTTTACTGGGTGCTTTTTTTTCCACTGCTATATTTGTGGGATACTGACATCATCAGACTTGCCAAAGAGTAATTTACCTCTTTTAATGTGTTTTGAAAGTCTCCAAAAAGAGCACTCCTCTCAAAGAAAATTACCACCTACTTGGCAATTGCAGGAATCAAACCCCCACCTGACTATGTTATGATACTAGAGAAATACGCATTATCACAACGCACTATATGCTTTAATGGGGAATTCAGTTTCCACTGCTGTATTTGTGGGATACTGACATCATCAGACTTGCCTAACAGGAATTTACCTCTATTAATGTGTTTTCCCAGTCGTCCAAATGAGGACTCTTCTCAAAGGAAATCACACACACACCCCACACAAACACACTCAGCAATTGAAAGATTCAAACCCCTACTTAACTATGTTATGATACTAAAAAGACACGCATTAATTTAGTTTCCACTGCTGTATTTGTGGGATATTGACATCATCAGACTTGCCAAAGTGTAATCTAATTCATTTAATGTGTTCCTAGTCTCCAAAAGGGCACTCCTCTCAAAAGAAGTCACATACACGCATACACCCCCACAACAATTGGAGAATTCAAACCCTACCTAACTATGTTATAATACTAGAAAGATACATGTTAACAGAATGCGCTATATGCTTTAGTGGGTGTTTTTATTTCCACTGCTGTATTTGTGGGATACTGGCATCATCAGACTTGCCAAACAGGAATTTACCTATTTTAATGTGTTTTCCCAGTCTCCAAAATGGGAACTCCTATCAAAAGCAATCAGACACATGCTCAGCAATTGCAAGATTCAAACCCCTACCTAACTATGTTATGATACTAAAAAAGACACGCATTAACACAATGTGCTATATGCGTTAATGGGTGTTTTGATTTCTACTGCTGTATTTGTGGGATACTGATATCATCAGATTTGCCATAGAGGAATTTACATCTTTTAATGTGTTTTCTCAGTCTCCAAAAAGGGCACTCCTCTCAAAGGAAATCACACACACACTCAGTAATTGTACGATTCAAATCCCTATGTAACTATGTTATAATAGTAGAAAGATACACGCTAACGCAATATATGCTTTACTGGGTGTTTTCATTTTCACTGCTGTATTTGTGGGATAGTGACATCATCAGACTTGCCATAGAGGAATTTACCTCTTTTAATGTGTTTTTCCAAGTCTCGAAAAAGGGCACTTCTCTTAAATGAAATTACACATGCACTGAACAATTGCAGCACTCAACCCCCTACCTAACTATGCTATGATTTTAATGAAATTCCCATTAACACAATGTGCTATCTGCTTTACTGGGGAATTCTGTTTCCACTGCTGTATTTGAGGGATACTGACATCATCAGACTTGCCAAAGAGGAATTTACCTATTTTAATGTGGTTTCCCAGTCTCCAAAAAGGGCAATCTTCTCAAAGGAAATCATACACACAGTTAGCAATTGCAGGATTCAAACCCCTACTTAACTATGTTATGATACTAGAGAGGTATGCATTAAGACAATACAGTATATGCTTTATTGAGGAATTTTCACTGCTGTATTTGTGGGATACTGACATCATCAGACTTGCCAAGGAGGAATTTACCTCTTTTAATGTGTTCCTAGTCTCAAAAAAAGAGCACTCCTCTCAAAAGAAATCACACACACACACAGCAATTGCAGGATTCAAACCCTTGCCTAACTATGTTATGATACTAGAAAAATACACATTAACACGACTAATTACTTTTTCCTTTTCTTTGTGGTTGATTCACTTGAAGTATTTTCTTTGAAATTAAATAATGTTAACAAATGTATTCTAAAAGGATACTAACATCATCAAGAGAAACCTTAAGTTTCTAAAACACCCCCCCCCCCCCCCCCCCCCCCCCCCCCCCCCCCCCCCCCCCCCCCCCCCCCCGCCCCCGCGCCCCCCCCCCCCCCCCCCCCCCCCCCCCCCCCCCCCCCCCCCCCCCCCTCCCCCCGCCCCCCCCCCCCCCCCCCCCCCCCCCCCCCCCCCCCCCCCCCCCCCCCCCCGCCCCCCCCCCCCCCCCCCCCTCCCCGCCCCCCCCCCCCCCCCCCCCCCCCCCCCCCCCCCCCCCCCCCCCCCCCCCCCCCCCCCCCCCCCCCCCCCCCCCCCCCCGCCCCGCCCCCCCCCCCCCCCCCCCCCCCCCCCCCCCCCCCCCCCCCCCCCCGCGCTCCCCCCCCCCCCCCCCCCCCCCCCCCCCCCCGTCCTCCCCCCACCCACCCCCCCCCGCCCCCCCCCCCCCCCCCCCCCCCCCCCCCCGGGGGGGGGGGGGGGGGGGGGGGGGGGGGGGCGGGGGGGGGGGGGGGGGGGGGGGGGGGGGGGGGGGGGGGGGGGGGGGGGGGGGTGGGGGGGGGGGGGGGGGGGGGGGGGGGGGGGGGGGGGGGGGGGGGGGGGGGGGGGGGGGGGGGGGGGGGGGGGGGGGGGGGGGGGGGGGGGGGGGGGGGGGGGGGGGGGGGGGGGGGGGGGGGGGGGGGGGGGGGGGGGGGGGGGGGGGGGGGGGGGTGGGGGGGGGGGGGGGGGGGGGGGGGGGGGGGGGGGGAGGGGGGGGGGGGAGGGGGGGGGGGGGGGGGGGGGGGGGGGATGGGGGGGGGGGGGGGGGGGGGGGGGGGGGGGGGGGGGGGGGGGGGGGGGGCGGGGGGGGGGGGGGGGGGGGGGGGGGGGGGGGGGGGGGGGGGGGGGGGGGGGGGGGGGGCACACTGCAAGAAATGCATATGTACTCATAAAGTGCCCTATATGAGGAATCTGTTCACTCTTATTTTATAGTACATTGAGCAGCTCTAAAAATAAAAAAAGTCAGTCACAGGTTTCAGACAGAAATCAAATCATTATTGATAAAAATGGTTATTATCACATGCATAAATGCAGTTAGCTTATGTTTTATTTTTTTACCAGGTGACTGACCTAGGCCATTAGGGCAAGAGAAAACATTGGTACAGCAACATTCATGTAACTAAACAAAAATGTAAAGGATTGAATGTTTACTATTTAAGCAATATATACATCACAGAAATATTACTAGAGGAAGCAACATTTGTGAAATCATTACCATCAACAATGCTGAAGGAAAAATGGATTCACACAATACTCAGTTTACATGGAACTATGATTTCTTGTGACATTTGTATTTTGAGGAGTTTTCTTCCATTCCAGGACATGAACAGCAGACTCGTGTGTCTTCCACTGCCTTTTGTAGCTTTAGTCATGATACAGGTTCTACAAAGAGAAGACATCAATAATTATTGAAGGCAATAAAAAAAAGTTTTATAGAAGCATACGGTGTAATTAAATGATCTGTAAGGTTGTATTTCTAAACAAAGCTTTGGGTAATAAATATACCCTTTCATATTCCTTTACCAAACCATCACTTACAAATATCCCTAATGCATTCATTCAACAAATCTGATTAAAAACTCACATTAAGTCCCATCAGTCACAACACTGAACTTTGAGCAAAAATACATAAACATTTAATGAATGAAAATATGAAATTTCAGTAACTTGAAATCATGGTCTGAATTTGTTTTGG
>NC_056750.1:686833212-686866226 GCF_019279795.1 Protopterus annectens
AAAAAAAGACAATCATAAGGCCTTCTTTAGCTATGTTAGAAACCTAGGAGGAAACTCCCAGATATGCTCAGAACTAGTTCAAAATGATGTGAAGATTACTGATCCTACAGACATTGCCAACATACTGGCTGACAGGTTCAGTGCAAACTTCTCCCCTCCCCAAAGGAGAGATATCTATACCAAATGAGTGCAGCCCCCAAACATCTCCAGCCCAAGTGAGAACTGCTCTCTCCAAAGCAAAAACACAGCATCCATGGGACCCGATGGTGTCCCCGGCTGTGTGCTCCACGAACTCAATGAGGAATTAAACCCACAGCTAGGACAGCTGTTTAATCAAAGTCTTACCTCTGGATACGCACCCAGGAGTGGCGCACTGCAACTGTGGTCCCACTTCACAAAGGCGGTGCCTCCACAGACCCTGGAAATTACCGCCCATTAGCTTGACAAGCCTTATCTGCAAAGCCATGGAGAGGATCATAATGGACCTCATAAATAAAGACATAGGAATTTGCAGACTTTGGATCCAACCCAGTTTGGCTTTGTCAAAGGCAGATCATGCCTTTTAAACTTGGTTGACTTTTTCGAAACAGTCACCAAAGCCATTGATGAGGGAAAGGCAGTCCATACAGCCTACCTCGATCTGGCTAAGGCCTTCGATACAATACCCCACTCGGGTATCATTGAAAAACTCATCAGCTTAAATGTTAACCCATACATCACAAGATGGGTTGCAAACTGGCTGAGTGACAGAACCCACAGGGTCAGAGTTGCTGGCGCCATGTCAGACTCAAAGCCTGTCACAAGTGGTGTCCCACAGGGCTCAGTCCTGGGCCCACTCTTGTTTGGTATCTACTTTTCCAAAGTACAAGCAAACACAGGAGGGTTATGGCTGACAAAGTTTGCAGATGACTGCAAACTGGGCGCCATAGTAGAAAACACATCTGACACAGATATCCTTCAGAAGGGTCTCACAGAAACGGATAACTGGTGCCAGAGCCACGGCCTAAAGTTAAATGCCAAAAAATGCATAGTCATACCCTTCGGGAAAAACAAGGTTACCCCTAGCTACCAAATAGGTGGCAATCCACTGAGCACAGAAGAAGTTATCAGGGACCTGGGGACCCAGGTTGATAGTAGTCTGTCATTCGACACCCATGTAGCTAAAGTAGTTAGGAAGTCCTTCTACATTGCCCACCTTATCATGAAGGGATTCTCATCTAGATCAAGGAGGTCATAGTCTCCCTTTACTCATCACTCATCAGACCAATGATTGAGTACAATGCCCCATTCGAATGTATCTGACCCGACACTTGCAGCAGCTGGAGAGGCCACAAAGTTCCTCACCAAAAGGATAAAGGGTCTCAAAATCTGTCCTATGCTGCCCGACTGAAAGAACTCCAGCTCTATTCAGTCGCTACCGCTGCTCAGAGGTGACCTTTGCCTAACATACAAGGCCATGTCAAACCCAGATTTGATGAATATGCTTCACCTCAAAAAATCTAGATCCATCAGAGCCACAAGGGTGGGAGACTTAAACCTCGACACGGCTATTAATAGGACGTGCTGGAGGGATAGATTCATCACCCAAAGACTCCCTATGCTGTGGAACAAAATCCCGGTACATGTGAGGCAGAGCACCTCGCTGGCCTTGTTCAAGAGAAATCTTGATCAATGGATGGGAGAACGCAGATATACCCCAGGAATTACCTCAGTGTCACTGCTCGACAGAGGCACAGCAAAATAATGGGTATAGTTCCCCATACAAAAGGGGTGGCGTAAGCCACAAAACAATGGGCTAGGCTTATAAATGCCCTCGGGCAGATAGCCTAGTATGAACCTATGAACCTATGAACCTATGACAAAGGCCATGTGACATGCCTAGTATGAACCTATGAACCTATGAACCTATGACAAAGGCCATGTGACATGCAAAAGTGATACCCTGATTAATCTGCCCAATATGTACGGTAATTCATTGAAGATTGTGCATGCTATTTATGCATGCATGCATGTTTAAGAAAATGAATATCCATGTTATACACCTACAGCAGAGATCATTCTACTCAGAAAATGGCTTCCTATACTACATGCATCATTTCTGTGAAGAAATTATTATAGTTTTCCCTCAGTTCTAAAATGATAAAGGTGTGCCTTCTTAAAGAGAATTTCAGAGACTGGGCTCAGAAACCAGAAGCTTTTGTCTCTTATTTCATTTTGTTCCTTTTGAAACTTAGAATTGTTTTGCACTTTGGGATAAATAAAATGGCTTTAGAATGACTGAAGTCCCCGTACTGGAAATATTTGCTTAGTGTGAATGCATGCTTTATATTTGAGGGCGGGAACATGATTTTTGCCTATATAACTTATCCGAGAATGATGGTAAGATTTACTCTTTTTTTGGCTTTAACTGATTGTACAAGGATGTGCCTATGCAGCAAGTGAAAGGCAAATATAATCTTAAGTAGTTCATTTTCAGTAACAAAAATTTAAGGAACATTGAGTCTCCTTTTCTGAAGTCTGTTGTCTAATTGAAACTATGTGGTGAGCTTAGATAATACTCAGGTCAAAAGACTTGTCTTGAAATACTGTCAAGGGTTGTATCCAGACATATGCAATAGTATTTTTGAATGTTTATGACTCCTGTGGTCTTAAATGTTGACTACAGACTTTCTTAATGCACATTATCCAGCTGTTCTATGAATATGCTTGCTCCCTATTGTGAAGGCTGTCTTGTAAAGATCTTAGCTGAATAATTAGGATGTAACGCAAACAGTAACACAACATATATTTGTGCAGGAATGAAACAAACTAATCTTGTATTTTGCCTGTATGTGTATTTCTGTCACAAACTCTTCATCTCTTCCACCCTTTCTCTGACATCAAATAAACCTGCTTGATTCTAACCTGCTTCCATCAGCAATAACTTGCTTATTCCCTTGAGTGCCATAATACACCTGCAGCATACAGATAAGGACTGAAGAACTGCTACTCTTATGACTAATGTGTAAATCATCTCACCTGAAACATGACCATACCACATACCTGTTCTGTATTCCATCAGATTCACACATGGTTGTATGTGTACACTGCTTATTTGTGAAAAAGTCTGCACAGAGCTGTATAGACTACTTCTAATTCCCATTCTAAGTTTACCACCTGAAGATATGTTTATGAATGCACTGATACTTTGCCATCAGCAGCACAACTGAGCTTCCAGCAGTGTGCTTCAGACAGTGAGTAAAACAATACTCAAATAAATATATAGGTAGTACAATGTCTGTATGTTTTTAGTGAATTTTGAAAAAGGTATCTGGATTTGAGTGATTGACTCAAGTAAGTAGTCTGTTAATGTATTTCTGCACTGCAAATACTGCACATGCAACTGGGTTACATTGCTGGGTAACTTTTACACACATAATCCATCAATGTTATTCTGAAGTGCACTGCCATACATCTCTCCAGTTACGTTTCTTTAATATACCATTCGAATACTGAAGCAGTAAAGCATTTACAAAAACATTCCATCTCCAGCAGGGAGACTCAGACAGCATGAGACAAGTGAAAGTAACAGTATAAATATTTCCATGCAATCATCCCAGAATGAACTTGCAGGAATGCTTGATTGATAATCCACTGGTTTGCATTTGTGATTGTCATTGGCAGCTCATAATGTAAAACAGGTATACATTCCTTTCAGTAATGCAGTGTATATAAATGACAGTATATAAATCTTAGCAGAGAAGTGTGTCATTACATGGAAGAAGCACAGTGCTGTTAAATTGCCTGTCTCCAAAAACATGTATTTGTCCCAATACCTGTGATGCACAGTACCAGCTGTTCCAAACAGTGACGTTTTACTAAGTACAAATATGCATTTTCACACGGTTAAAGTCAGACTTCTCCTGTGTGGCTTGCAACTGATACTGTGATCTTTCAATTGTAAATTAGATAGGTAGGAGTTTCAAATCTCACCATGTTGAAGTTGTGTGTGTGTGTGTGTGTGTGTGTGTGTGTGTGTGTGTGTGTGTGTGTGTGTGTGTGTGTGTGTGTGTGTGTATATATGGATGTGGTTCTAGTGACAGTTCCTAGGATCATAGGAGGTTACTAGGCTATTGGCCCCGAGGCCCTTATAAGCCTAGCCAAGAGTTTAGCCCATATTTAGACAAGTTAGCAAACAGAGCCCCTGTCCAGCAGGGACACAGGTGGAATCCCAGGTGTGTATTTTCTGTTTCCCAACCAGTTGTCCAGGTTGCTCTTAAAAAGGGTTAATGAGGTACTCTGTTTGATGTGGAGAGGGAGTCTATTCAACAGAAGGGGGAGTCTCTGGCATACAAATCTTTCCTGCCAACAAATCCTATTGATATCACAGATCAGGTTGAGGTCGCACATACGGGTTGCACTAGAGGAGTTTGACTTGTGTGTATGCAGTAGTCCCATCAAGGCTGGGTCTGAGATAGCGTTGTATGCCAGACGGAGGTCACCTCTGAGGAGTCTTTATGAAACTGAGTAGAGAGACAGGGCCTTTAGCCTATCTGTATATGGTAGGTGTTTCAGGCACTGGATTCTCCTGGTGAGGACCTCTGTGGTCTCTCCAGCCGCTGCACATGCTTTGTGAGGTGCATGCCGAATGGGGTGTTATGCTCAATAATTGGTCTTATAAGGGAAGAATACAGGGATCTTATGACCTCTTTGTGCCTGGATGAGATACCCTTACTTATGAGGTGGGCCCTGTAGAAAGATGTCTGTGCAATGGAAGTGACACGGTTGTCAAAAGTAAGGTAGCTATCAACCTGGGTGCCCAAATCCCTCACTACTGATTGTGTACTTAGGACATTGTTATTAATGTGATATATGGGGGTGTCACGCTCCCCAAAGGGGATGATGATGCATTTTTTGGCTTTCAGCTTGATTCCACGTTTCTGGCACCAGTCATTTGTTTGGGTGAGATCCTCTTGGATGGTGTCCAAATCACTTGGGAAACAGATGACTGCACCCAGCTTTCAGTCATCTGCAAACTTGGTCAGCCACAGCCCACTGGTTTTGATCTGTACCTCAGAGAAGTATATCCCAAATTACAGAGGCCCCAAGACCGATCCCTGGGGTATGCCGCTCATTATGGGTCTACTGCTTGAGGTGGCTTCCCCCGTTTTGATTAGGTGGGTTCTATCAGTGAGCCAATTTGCCACTAATTGATACTATATGGCTTGATGTCTAGTTGAGAGGGTTTATCTACTATGCCTGAGTGGGCAATAGTGCTGAAGGTTTTGGACAGGTTAAGGTAGGTGGTGTGCACCGTCTTCCCCTTCTCCATGGCTTTCATGATTCTCTTAAAGAAGTCAACCAGATTTAACAGACGTGACATCCTCTTGACAAAGCCAAACTGTGTGGGGTCAACTGTTTGGAGGTTGCCAATGTCCCTGTTAATGAGGTCCATGATAATCCATTCCATGGCCTTGCAGATCTTGCTAATTAGGCTGATGGGACTATAATTTCCTGGATCGGTGGATGCTCCACTTTTGTGTAGTGGGATAACTGTGGTTGTCCTCAACTCAGCTGGGACAAAGCTGTTTTTCGGGCTTTGGTTGAATGGGGTGCCTAATGGTGTTGCAAGTTCATGCCTGAGTTCATGTAGGATGCAGCCTAGGATGTTATTGGGTCCCATGGAGGCTGTATGCCTTTGAGAGGGCAGTGATAACAGCATTTTTGCACGTGGTGGCCTTGACCACCAATTCTGAACAGATCCAGGTGTTTCCTTTGAGATTGTGGACATATTTGAAGAAGGCCTTATGATTGTATCTGGTAGATGTGGCCAATTTGGACTCAAAGTTGGCTTTAGACGATTTCACAACACCACGCACATTCTAGTTATTGGGGACTCCATTGTAAGACAAACTAACTTCTCCTTTACTAGGTTAAAGTAGGAAAAGATCAGCCAGCTGTCTTCACCAGATCACAGACGCACTTTGGTTTTTAAACCACAAGTTCCAATATAAGACAATCGTAGTCTGTGTGGATGAAAACAACCTGTTACTGAAACCTCCAGCGTGGGAAAAATCATTCAGTAGTTGCTCAACCCTAGGAATTTATTTAAATGGCATTCTCTGAAAGCAATCCTTACCTTGGAGAAGCAAGAAATATGTGCTGTTATGGAATCATGGTTCAGAATCATGGAAAGCATCCTGGCTATCAAAGGCTACAGTGCCTTTCATACACTTCAATCCCCCTCAGCTCAGATAACAAAAAGGGACGAGATGTCTTAGTGTTCATAAAAGACAAGTGCACTGCTTGACTGATCCAGGAACATGACTGGGAGATGAGCCATTTACAGCCTGCCTGCATCTGTTAGACATTGGTGCCAAACCAGGGATACATTTCCTGTTCCCCATCAAATTGTCCAAGTTATATTTGGATCGAGTTAAGGAGGAACTCTGCTTCACATGTATAGGAGCCTGTTCCAGAGACAAGGTAATGTCTGGGTTATCTACCTGGCTCTCCAGCAGGTCATACTTGTATCACAGGCAAGGTTTAATTCTTTAGAATGGGTAATTCTGGTGCTGTTTGTTTTGCAGATATGCAGCATGTCTATCAGACTGGGATCTAACAATGCCTTGTATGCCAGGCAAAGATCTCCCCTTAACAGCCTGTAGGAGACAGAATACAGGGATAGGGCCTTGAGGCGGTCTGCATAGGACATGTTATTTATGCCCTGTATTCTTGTATAGAGGAACCTTTGTGGACATTGCAATTGTTGAATATGCCTGGTTAGGGACATAGCATATGGGCCATTGAACTCAATGATAGGTGTGATGAATGCTGAATAAAGTGGAATGACTTCCTTGGACCTAGATGCCATAAGTTGCGCAACATAACATCATCATCATATGTCTACAGTAGTGAGGAAATGAAAGACTAGATTACTGTGTGTGTGTGGCCCTAAGTCTCTTACCATTCAGCCTAACACTATACTTATGGTTGACTTCAACTACACTTCCATAAGCTGAGGCATATACAACCCATAATTCACTTGCTCAGTGGTTTTTGGACTAGTCAATGCAAACACCCTGGAGCAATTAGTTAGCTCACAAAATAGAGGAACTAATATCCTAGACCTAGTACTCTCACATGGGGAGATGCTGCTCCCTTCCCTGCAGTAACTTTCCTCTCCAAGGCCATGGTGAGAATTATCAAGGTTCTGATCAATGACATAGGAACTCTCCAAATTGGGAACAGACCCATTTTGATCTTGTCAAATGGAGGTCTTGCCTCCTCAATCTGGTGGACTTCAAGTCAGCAGAGCCATGGATTAGAGTAAAACAATACACCCTGCTTATCTAAACCTGGCCAAAGCTTTCAACACAATCCCTCAGTTAGGCATAAACTCCCTAAATCATTAGATGGATAGGAAGCTGGCTCACTGAAAGGACACATGTTGTCTGGATAGGTGAATTCACGTCTGATAAAATATTACTACTGATGTCCCCACAGGGCTCAGCTTTGGGACCTCTCCTGCTTGGTATACACTTGTTTGAAGTGAAGGCCAGCATTATGCCTCTGGCTCATCAAGTTTAACAAAGACTATAAGCTGAGAGAAATAATTGTAGGATGTAATACCATTTGGAGATTCAAACAGGCCTAAAATGAAAAACAGATGGGGACAAACCATGGTCTGAAATGAATACTAAAAATAAATAATCATACCTTTGGGTAAATTAGACATACCTGCAAATTATAATATTGATAGCAGTATAGCACAACCTTAAAAGCAGACACAGGTGAGGGACTTAGGAACCCATATAGATGATAACCTAAACATTGACCACCAGGTAGTTACGGTAGTGAGGAACTCCTGTGTGGCTCAAGTTATAAGTAAAGGCATGGGATCAAGATCAAAGGAAGTCATAGTGCCATTGTACTTGGCCCTCATCAGGCCAGAGTACAATGCTGCCTTCTGCATGTATATCACCTGCAGCAGCCCCAGAGGTTGCTCACTTAAAATGCAAAGCGTAAAATACATCTTATGCAGACTGACGAAAACCCCTATCCATTTACATCTCATATCATTTACTGAAAGGGTACTTGCATCTGACCTACAAGGCGTTCTCTGATCCAGCCCTGATGAAGATGTCACATATTTGCAGGAAAAATTATATGGGAGTTACACGTTCCATGGACCTGAACCTTATTTGTAACTGTGACAGAACTTGCTGATGGTTCTACATTTCCCTAAACTGCTTGAAACTCCATTCAAATATACTGACATTAGAGTACATCAGAAATTCTTAACAGAAGTATATGCTAATTGTGTACATTAAGCATGTAGGTTATTACAGACACACAACAAGACATGCATGTGTGCTCAAAGTGCCTGAGGTGAGGAAGCTGTTCACTCTTAATTTTACAGGACATTGAGCAGTTCTAAACAAAACAGAGTCACAAGTTTCAGACAGAAATCAAATCTTTATTGATAAAACATAATTGTTACATGCATTAATACAGTTAGTTTATATTTTCATTTTTTAACAGGTGACTGACCTAGGCCATTGAGGCAAGAGAAAAATTGGTACAGCAAGCAACATTCATGTAACTAAACAAAAATGTAAAAGAATAAATGTCTAATATTTAAGCAAGATATACAAGAATATTAATAGAATAAGCAACTATTGTGAAATCATCACCATCAACAATGCTGAGGGAATACTCAGCTTATATTAACTATGATTTCTTGTGACACGTACTTTGAGAGGTTTTCTTCCATTTCAGGACATGAACAGCAGACTAGTGTTTCTTCCACCACCTTTCATAGCAGAAATGTAGTTTTCTTAGTTATGATACATGTTCTACAAAGACAAGACATCAGTAATTACTGAAGGCAAACAAACAAAAGTTTTATAAAACCACACTTGAGTGTAATAATCTGTAAAGTCATATTTCAGAAAAAACTTAGGGTAAATATATCCTTTCATGTTCACTTTAACAAACCAGCACTTGCAAATATGCCTAATGCATTCATTCTACCAATCTGCTTACACACACATTAAATGCATTCAATTTAGATTTTCTGGATTACTGCATGACAGATTGATAACAATATAGTCCCTCCAATAATCACAAAACAAACTCCATTACAGAGATACCACGTAGTGTCCCATTGCTTTTAAACACGTTATTAGTATCATAATGATCTGTAGTCTTCACTGGCTTAACTACTGCTGAAGATGCATGGTCCATCAATCACAACATTAAACCAGGAGAAAACTACATAAACATGTCAGTAACTTGCAATCACATTCTGAAGTGTACTGTTCATAAAGGTAGCAGCAGAGCTTGAGGGACCATAAAGTGTTTAAATGAGGGTCAGTCTCACTAGCTGAACTCAGCATTTCTGTATGCTTTGTAAAAGTGAAACCTTTTTTGCACATAAAACATGATATAGTGGTATGTGCCCACAGCAGTAGTTTGATACCCAGATAACTTGAGTCAGCAATTCTACATGATACACCTCTGCCCCACCTCAATTTTGCTGACATTCATGCTAATAATTTTTACATGGTTCAGGAAATCACTTTGTAAATGTCAGTGCTCCTTTCCACTCCACTGAACCATGCACCATACAGTTTGACACCACATTCACTAGAGGCTTATGTTCCTTTCCACTGTGCTTTGTTAAGTAGAGCTGGTGTGAAGGACTAAGACTGATATTTCCAATAGAAACAAGGTGAAGATGCAGAGAATACTTTAAGGAAAAAGCATGGTGAACAGACACTTTTCTTTGGGAGTGTCTAGCCAAGACATTTATACTGAACAGCTCAATGGCATTAGCCATTGCACACACAAGGGTAGGGCACCAAGTCCCTGCAGTGACATGTACTTTTACCTAAACATCAGAACTTAACACTCTTATAGCCTGCCTCACTGGATATGGGTGAGGAAAGTCCAAGTGTGTGTCTGCATGCTCACTATCTACACTGCATTATTCCTGTTCTGGGTGCTTCCATAACAGACTAATGAATGAGATCAGGTCTGGTTATAGGGGCTGATGGTTGGCAGGCAACAAGGGAGGCTATGTTTCAACTCCCTAGCATGCACAGCAGTCAACATGGTGTATTTTGTCACCTACAATGTGGCTTATTGGGAATTGGTGTCACAGCACAAAGTCAAATAGCTCTTCCCTTACAGACTACTGTATATAAAAATGAAGGCTCGCTGCACTGACTCCCTACCAACAATATCCCTCCAGTCTGCTTAGAAGGCCAGCTGGCTGCTAGTAAGAGTGAAGGTAGACATTTTCTTTCCACTGGTAAGCATATCTTCTGTTAAAAAGCAGGCATTTGTCATGTTCCCTTTAACATCCCTTCATTTGACATGTATATTACTTGTCACACATAAAGTATTACACCATATTAAAATAAACCATAGCTGTGTACTGCCACATGGCAGTTGTGTTAGGTGTTACACTATGAATCTGTAATTATACAGAATTGTTGCAGTTGCACATTCAAATATTTCCATTCATTATTGTTATCTATACATGCACCGTGCACAACTCCATGTAACCTCTGAAATGTTGACAATTATGCATGCAATTAATGTTCATAGGTTCATGGGCTAATGGCCCTGGAACCTTTACAAGCCTCACCCATAGGATTACCCTGGCATCATGCCACCCAACCTTAGTTCCCAGTGCCTCTGTCGAGTAAAGCCACTGGAGTGATCCCTGGGGTGAATTTTCGATTTCCCATCCACTCATTAAGATTTCTCTTGGAGGGCCAGTGAGGTGCTCTGCTTGACATGTATGGTATTCTATTCAATAGCATGGGCAGCCTCTGGGTGATGAACCTGTCCCTCTTGCATGTTCTGTTCATTGTGGTAATGAGGTTGAGGTCTCTGGAGCATGAGGTTGAGGTCTCTGGAGCATGTGGTGTGGAGGGATTGGAATTACTTTAGATGTAGCATTTCTAACAGAACGGGGTCTGACATGGCTTTGTAATTCAAGCAGAGATTGCCTCAAAGTAGGCGATCTTAGAGAATAGTTGGAGTTTTTTAGTCTGTCCATGTAGGATAAATGTTTAAGGCCTAGGGTCCTCTTTGCGAGGTACTTTTGTGGCCTCTCCAATTGTTGTGGGTATTTAGTGAGGTACATGCCAAATGGGGCATTGCACTCTGACTGGCCTAATGAGGGAAGAGTAGAGGGGGACAATTCCCTCTTTCTTCCTGCATGCATGCAAAACCCTTAGTAATGAGATGTGCCAGATAGGACTTCCTGACCACAGTGGCAATGTGGTGGTCAAGAGAGAGGTTACTGTCAACCTGTGTTCCCAGATCTCTTATAATGTCTTCTGTATTCAGTGGACTACCATCGATTGGGTAATTCATGAGAACCGGGTTTTCTGATGCATTCTTTCCTGTGCAGAACACCTGGGTTGTCTGAAATGGGTGCATGCTGGATCAAGGACACTCAGAGTGGACACTAGAAATTGCTAGTACTGCAGTTGTGAAATATACATTTTGGGATTTGAGTTAAGGTCACAAAAGTAATAGCAGAAAAGAATATATATTGCAGAATATCAGTAGGATAGCTTGCTGGTAAGGCATCAAGCAATGCTTGTAAGGACAGGGCTGATAGAGCATGAGGTGGTAAACATGGGCAGGTGTATGGTTGCAGCCTCTCTTTTGAACTGAACAGTGCATATAGTGAAGAGACGGGACAAACACTGAGCTGTGGTCAGGAGAATGGAGATTGTTAATACCATCCATTAAACACATTCTAACATGCATCAAAAAATTCAAACCTTACCCCCATATAGAATAAGTCACAAGCCAGCTGAACAAGAATGACATTTACTGGGACCGTGGTTTTATTATGAGCTGTTTAAGAAAGGAGATGAGATGCCTCAGCACACATCAGATATTTTTCATGTATAATGTTGATACAAGGAAATTATACCTTTCCTTCCAGACTTGTCTGTACCACATCATACACCAGGACGTCGTCTTACCACTGTGTATGCTGTTATACTTGGCAAAACAAACAAATGTAAATTTGGAGGTAGGGTGGTGGTACTTTAGATCTTTAAGCTGATAGAATGAATACCCTGCTCTTCAGTACTTCTCAGTCTTTGGAAAACTCTATGACAGCTTCACTCTGCATCCTATATTAAACCTCTGACTTTGTCCAGACCTACACTAGAGGTAAAGATTTCTGTGTGAACAGACCATAAAGCAGAAGACAAAGAGGGTTGGTTCCTGCATTTCCCACAGATGAAACACTTAGAGTTTTGGGTAGACAGACTTTTACACTGGGAAATGTTTAATAAGATTTTCACCAACTTATTGTCATATAGGAGCCTGCTGTTGATTTTTGTTCCCTAAAAATGGACCCAGAAATTGTTTGCAGAGATATTTATGCATTTTCAAGTATCCTCAGAACAAATCTCTTATGTCACATAAGTAGAGACATCTTTGGAACACACTGTTAGAAATAGGTTTCTCATGCTTCTTATAACAAAAGGAACTACAGTTGTGAATCCAGAGAAATATTAATTGCTTTGTTGCCTTCTTTCATTCTCAACATTTGGTAATAGAAGCATTGTCCTGGTTATTTTAATGGACAGTTAAAGTTTTGCTATGTACCTGTCTATAGACACTAACTGAAGTATAGGGAGTAAAACACTGGCAGACTTGCTGTCTGGTTCAGGCTGGTGTCAGTAGTAACCTCTGAGTGATGTTTTTCCCTCCATGCATTCAATCAGCATAACCTGTAACTTAGAAATATTATTAGTGGAAATAAGAGCCATTTACTTGTCCTTTGCTGAGCAAGGAAGTCTGAGGCAATGGCCCATTTTCGGCAGAGGCCAGGGGAGAAAAGCTAACAGAATCAAACACATTTAGACAAATCTATTTACAGATTACTAGTACAGAGTACTAGGA
Source organism: Protopterus annectens (assembly GCF_019279795.1). NCBI lineage: Eukaryota > Metazoa > Chordata > Ceratodontiformes > Protopteridae > Protopterus > Protopterus annectens. Next base: position 686,846,140 of record NC_056750.1, read on the forward strand.
ATTGTAATCAAGAATATGTTATGCACAGCAAATAGCAAGACTTTGCAAAAGTGGATAGCTTATGTCAAATCAACTAATAATATTCAAATTTTAAATACATATTTGTAATCATACCTCTGAACTGTACAGATTCAATGTTTGTCTCATTTTTCATAAATTGTGGTTTTCTGGCAAATTAAATATTCTAATAAGAAGACATTTGAGTTTCAGACTCCTGTAGAAAACCCATGCTAATGCCAAACCTGTTATTCTGTCAATTTTCTAAGCTTGTAAGTATATTAATTTAGTCACTATTTGGGGGCCTTTGTCCCACTTCTATTTATGACTTTGTCCAGGGTTCTTGCTCTTAGAGGTTGAGAAGTATGTTTCTGATATTAGAATACTCTGTCGAAATAGACAGAGGAATAAAATATGAGGAGGAGCAATGAGCAGGAAGGGAAATTACTGACATGAGGAAAGAGTTGAGTCAGTGTTAGCTGAATATGTAGAAGAGCTTACATTAATTGCATGGTATCCTTAAGTGAGAGAAGGATAATCTGTTGTTAAATAAACCATTAATGGCAAACTGTAGAAAGGGGAAGAATGTATGGCATGGGTAGACCACAAAATAGCATTTGACAGTATCTCATTCACTGATAAAGGAGTCCTTGTCTAAGATGCACAACTGCAAGTGGTCAAAACTTTCAGATAATATTGTCATTTGGTCTTCATAAATGTGCAAAGGCAACTTTAAAGCAGGAAAGCTGCAGCACCAACCAAACATTAGTCTGGGACAGAACTTGAGCAAGGAGTGTATGAATATTTGGGAAGGGATGAAGGATCAACAATAAAACATGCTTACACCTAGGAACAAAGTCAATTTGCTCTTCCTCTACTAACTTCCAGTTGGGGAGTGATTGACTGGCCCCAAAAGGTGTTGGATAGGTTGGACAGGAAAACAAGGTGGCTGCTTTGTGCTCAAATGATTTAAATCAGTCCATACCAAGGCAGTATATTCCCCATTCTGAAGGAGGTATGGCCCTCCTCAAAATGTATTACTTATATAGATTTGCATTAGTGGACATATCTGCTTACCTCACAAGACCCAAATGTAGTGAAAGTTTTGAAACATGAGGAGAATAAGATGACTTCTCTGCTTACTTTAGCAGAAGTATATCCCTGTCAAGCGGGAATGGAAATCAAACCAGAATTAGATAAAAATCAGGCAGCAGCTGAATGTGCCAAAAAAGAATATAAGGTGAAGGATCAGATGAGATGGTAAGAAATGCATAAATACACATGCATGTACATAAATACACTTGAACAACCTCATGTAAATCAGGATTGAATGTAGGAATGATTACGGAGAGGTGAATTTAAAACCAAAAGATGAAAGGTAGAAGATTACAAGTCCAATGAACACGTGGGAGAAACAGACAAATGCAGGTTTTGTAAAACAGAACTGGAAACAGCCATGCATCTTGTTGATGGTTGCGATAAACTAATGGTGGAAAAACTGTATACTGAAAGGTATAATAGTGTTGCAAGACATTGAAGTAGCGAACACCTGAAACATAAGCCACAAAGCATTAGAGAAAATGAAGTTTACATCACATGGGATCACTCATTGCAACAGTTAAAAAATATAGAAAACCAGATAGAGTAGTCCACGAAAAGACAAAAGTAGTATTGATCATTGAAATTCCTATACCCAGTGACTACAGTGTCTACCATACAGAGCAACAAAGTCATGAAATACCAGGGTTTGCAGGCAGAAATGAGGACAATGTGGAGAAGGATACCTAGACAGTTCTAGTATTACTAGGAGCAATGGGCCTTTTTTAAAAGATGACTTTACAATCATACTATCTAACTCCATACAAATTGCAGGAGTCATTACTAGGCACAATGCAGGTGCTGCAAAGTGCACTTCTGGCTAGCAAACATTGAAACAATACTAATTTCATGAACTTGAATTATACTTGGACTTAACACGTGTGGTACAATGATTTTACCTCTAGGCAGTTTAGTACAATGCAAGCAATTGCATTATCTGCCTTATTTCCATGTTGGCCACCCCAAAAAGATGGCTGCTTAGGGGAAAGTGAGTGCAGAGAGTGTAGAGAAGAGATGCATACAAATCACCAGAACCTCCAATTAGAAGGTACTGGTAAAGTTAACCAAAATCGTCTAAAATGACGAGTCAAAAAGTGTCAAGGTCTACCCTAGAGACGCAGACCTTGGCCTCAGTGTCAACCCTGCTTCCCCTTCAGGGGAAGGAAAGAAAACCCCATCCGGAGAAGCAGGGCTGAGACTGAGGCAGGACAAATGTCCTCCAGCTTTTAAAATAAACTGGCCTTCAGGCCATTACTAGCAGCAAAAAGCGAAAGTGGGAAGAGAGAAAAAGGATGAGTGACTGTTACAGGGCAGCTCTGTATGTATGCCTTAATCTAGAAAGATCACTAAGTGGTCCTATGACACCATCCAGCTCACCACTTAACCAGAAAAGGCCCTGAGGTGGGCAACCTTAACTTCAGCACCATCATAAACATGCACAATGACTCTGGTATACTCTAGTTAATTTCACTGAATCACCAAATCAAAGTTAGTGGAGCTGTTTAGCACAGTTCCAAAAACTATATTGGCTGTCATGTCTCTGATGCTGTTGGTGTACCGACAGTGCTTTACAGTGTGACACTTTGTTTAACTTATACACAGTTGTGTGAGTTCAAGACAGAATAAGAAGGGTGTACGGCTTGCACCCACAGTTTTCATAATGTACATTTTCCTTATAGAAACTTCTGTATAAATAACATGTTCAATTAAAATGTTCATTGTTTTTTGTCCAAGGCATTTGTGATTCAGTTAAATGAGTCCTGATGTCTCCAATTTGATGAGGACTATGTGCAAATAACACGCACCCACACCACACACTACAGCAGTGCTCTTTTATGACTTTCAAAATGAGGTGTGGCCATCAGTTCTGAGGGTGTAAAAAGAAGCAGTATGTACTCTCTCCACGGGAACAGAAGTTGAAGCCACAGGCACTCTAAGAAATGTAAGACTACGGCATGGCCACTTTTTAAGTCAGACCTTCTTCGGCACTTCACTTACACACAAACCCACCCAGCACTATATGAGCACCTGTCGTGAAGAGTAGTGGGGAAATTATTTTTTACTACATTGATTTTGATGAGCATTTGTAATCAGTTACATCAAGAGCTCTTCTCAAGAGAAAGTAATTTGCAAAGCCGTCTTCTAAAGTACAGGAAAGCATCTGCTGCATTATTTTAGAATGCACAGTCAGTTTTCGAGGGTATACAGTATTGACCTATTAACTACCAGTTAAATTTCATGCTATTCCTATGCTTAAGAGCCTCCTGTCCTAGAAGGAAATGGATAAAAGTCATCAAAATCTTCCCTCATCAGGGCACCAATTATTACAGAATACTTACTCTCACCCTACCTAGATGCAGAAGAGACATCTTGGAGAATTCAAATTCCCATGCTAACATATCTTTAAAGTAATCTTACACACTCCAAGTAAACATAAGATTTCCTTAAGGCTTAACAAGCCAGCTAAGAAATTCTGTAGGAATCAACTCCTTCCTGTAGCAAAGGAAACAAAACATAGAACATGACATTATAGGATTAACCCACCCATTGCTTTCACTCTGGTATTACATCCTTGGTGTCTGAACAGGATGCATACTATGCACTCTCCCTTGAACAGAGGGAGTAAACTAAGAGGAGACAAGTCTACCGCTTTCTTTCCAAAGTTGTCTTCAGTGAAGCAATGCAGGAACCTTTTTACTGACTACCTGAAAGCAATTAAACTAAAAGATTAGATCATAAGGACAAAGCATTTTTGGAAATTTTTTTTTTTTTTTATAAAGAAGTCAGCATATTTGGGACAGAAGAAATATCGACAAATTGGTGCAACATACAAGAACACCCAGCAGAGAGAATGTTACAGTATCTACTTCACAAAACAAATATATTTGGCCATAATGGTGAAAAGGCAAGATAAAAAATAATTCAGTACAAAAAGTGTAGCCGTGTTATCTGTAGTCGTCCCATTGAATATATGAAAATACTACACAAAAACAGTAATTTCCTAATTTCAATTTCCATCTCAGTGAAAAACATGTCATACAGAGTTTTGCACAGCTTTCATACAACATCTTGCAACTGACTTTTCACAGTATATAACCTGTTAAGATGGTTGCCAAGATCACTTTCTTATGAAGGTCCTATACCGTTTAGAAAGGAAAATACACATTTTAAGGGAAGAAAAATAAATGCATATTTCAGGACAAATACTTATAAAAGGAAATTAGAAACTTTTGCATTTAACAGGCACCTAAAAGCAAATAACTTTCTGAAATGCTTGTTACCCTTTAAAAAGAAACTCAAAGCTATGAACAGTTAGCAAAAGTTAAATAAACAAAACATCAAATCGGAAAGCACACTAAGCAGGAAAACAGCATCATTTCTTACCTATGGTATGGTTAACCCATATCTTCACATATGTCTTTATTCGTAGCCTAGAAAAAAAAAGAAATTCAAACAGACTAAAACACAAAACCTAAACTACTTGTTTAGCTTGCAATGATGATAGAAAAAAATCAAGCATCTTACTATTCATTCAAGATATGCATCTACCAGCTGACCTTAATATATCAAATGTTTGCAGGCTTCTCAACCAATAGGCATTCTGCTTCACTCCTCAGGTGAGGAGCAGCCTTAATTACAGTCAGGTATCTTCCCTAAGTCCCCACCTACTTTACAAGCAGTAATGATGTACAGCACAATACTGTTTTACCTTGCTTTTGTAAGAAACATTGCTGTTTTGTCAGATTCATCACCACAGGCTGCTGATTAAACATCATGTCAGAATCTTGGTTGAAATCCCATAGCAAGATCTTTATTTCAGTTGATGTTTCTTGGGGAACTGAATCATAAAATATGTTGTCCATGCTGGCCTTATATGCCATAGCCCATTTCCTGTAGGTATTGGGAGCCATAGTCTATACCCACAGTGAAATCAAGACACTACCGGCTGAACTGAGCAGTAGGCACATGAATCACAAAGTGTGCCAGTCTGTCAACTGTCAGGCGGTGGGAAATGTAGAGGCTATCATCTACATTGTGTGTGCAGGATACCCAGGAAATTTTCATCACCCCCACATATGGCACTTATGCGACCTTTGCTGGAGTAATTTACTAGAGGGCATCAAGTGGGGGTGATGGATATTTCCTTGGCTCATGACCTCATTAAGAAATGCATATAACCCAACAGTCACAACCATCCAAACTCACAAACCAGAAATGTCATACAAAAAAAAAAGACTTTCTGTTATATTAGGAGTACTTAGTTAGTAATCAAAATATAATCAGTATATCCAGAAGAATGAGTACAAGTGCAAGTATAAGTGTAAGGATATAGATGATTTCTAAGGTTTAGTTTTGGGTAAGAAATAAAACCAGGCAAAAGAGGAAAGTATTAGAATTATCTGTAGGTAGCTGGGAAGGAAGTATGTGGGCAGGATTTATTAGGTTGATGCAACTGTGAAGTAAATAGGATCTGTTACAGTGGTGAATTTGTCATTTGAACCTTGCCTAAAAAAGGCATGATAGGGTTGGCAAGAGCCTTAGCCAGTATCCGGAATCCCAAGGGCGACAGGTGCAGACCATCTCTGGTAAAGCATTGTGGTCTGTCAATCATGTCATCCCAGGCAGACAGGTACTGGATCCCCTTAAAATGACACCAGAAGCTTAGCCAGTTGTTGAAGTCAATCATTTTGTCCTTGTACTGTGGTATCATTCTGGGTGATGGCAGTATGCTACTCAGGGCTAGGGTCATACCTGCCTGGACTACAAGATCAGAGAGCTCCTCCATATCTCTTTACATGTAGTCCAGGGAGGTACGTCTCAGGTCATTCACACCGACATGGACAGTGACAGTCATATTTGTACTTGTTGTGGAGTGACCTGAGTGCGTGCATTATGTGGTGGATCCTGGCACCCAACAGGCAGCTGACAGTAACTTTCTGCTTGTTTAGCCTGGTGAGTGGAACATCAGTGTACCTGACTATAGAGTCACCTATGACTAGAGTGTTACATGCGTTTTATGCCTTATGGGCTGCGGTTGAGTGGCACACTGAGTTTGTGGGCTATGTGTAATTTGAGTTGTGCTGGGAGGTGGAGGTTGCTTGCAATTCTGCTTTGGAGGTCCCTGTTGCTTGAGCAGATTTTTATTGAGAGCCTCCATGAATGTAGGTGTGTGTTTTGTGTTGCTATGTGTGTGTTTTGGTGGTGTAGGCTTTGAGGGACTATGTGATGAGTGTGGTGTGGTGCAATGTTTACCTTCGCCTCTTGACTGTCTAGTCCAGTCTTGGGTGAAGAGACATTTGTTTCTAGTTTGACTATATAAGTGTATTTCTCACAGGTTGTAGTGTTGGGTGGTAGGAGGAGAGGGTTTTCTGTGTACATGAGGCAATTGCTGCATTGCCCCAAGATGGCCAGATTCATCAGGTAGACAGGAGAAAATACTGGGAGCTGACCTTTAGACATGCCTGGATAGGTGGCCGATGTCCGTACCATAGTTGCACCAACCTACAACATGCAGTCGCAATGCAGACCCATCATTGACACCTGTATATGGTGACATACAAACAGCACATATGGAGGGATGTGTGTACATAACGTGGTGTACCACCTGTGTAGATGTATGTGTGCAGGGGTGGCTCACAGTTGTCACACACCATCCTATCATGCCATTTGCAAACAGTACGGTATGTCACTGTTACGTGACGGTGCTGACATAATGCATACACAGCGGTCAGGTGTTACCAACTATATGTCACATGGCACCTGTAACACCTACAACCTCCCGTGTGCATATAGCAGCACATTTGCCAAATATAGCGTTGGTACACATAATGCAATCAATACCGCTGCATGTCTATCAAACGTATCATCATATGGCAGGTGTATAATTCCCAGTACTGCCATGTGTGTCTGAATATGTGACCAGAGATGCCACATACTGCAGGGAATATGTCCCAGTTGTTACACATCCTTGTACACCGTTATAGAGATCTGTACATACGTCAGTGTGGGAGGCATGACGCCAGTCGGTGTGGTGCATCACACACGTCGGCTATCCATATACACATGTGTGGTCACCACAGTGTGTGTGTGTCTGTATGTATGTGTGGTGCTTGGTGTGAGGGTGTATGCTAATATATGGTGAGAAATGATCACTAACCCCACGTGGTGACTAACCCATAATGGTGATGCATTGCACTACCCTGTTGATGCCATAGGTCCCAGCCATACTGGCTACCTGTGCATGTAACTTCTCTGTGACACGTTGTGTGGGTGCATAGTACTGTGAGGGTTATGACCACATAGGCAAGGGTCCCCACCTGCACACTATGGGGTGTGCGTTATAGTGGTGTACACCCCGTGAATGTGGCCATGTTCCTGTACTGCTACAGGGTTCTACTGCTGCACAGTGTGGCCTCCAGCTACCAAGTGTCACCTCACAACATCATTGGCCAGACTGCTGTGTACAACCCCTGCACCATGTCACCATACCTGTAATGTGTCCTGCTATGTATGTCACGTCTCTGTCCAGTGTAGCCTGTGGCACTGACCACATGCATCAGGTGCAGTATATGTGCAGACATCTGTGTCATGTTGGTGTTTCCAACAGTCAGGTTGAGGGTACATGTAGCATGCTGATATTGCCAGACGTGCCTGTGAGCAATCCACAGTTACACATGGGGGACTGCAAGCACTGCTACCTGTAGGCACATGCAAGTACACCATAGGAGGGAACCAGGGTATCACAACCAACATGGTGCTACAGATGTAACCGAGGCACATACCATGAACACATCACAATGCATGCTGCACCTGCAGTACATGGTATGACCGGTGCATGCCGACAGTGCACAACCTATGTCACATACACATCTCTCAGTATTCACACACAACCACTGCAACATACACATCCCTCACTATGCATACACAGGTAATATCACATACACATCTCTCAGTATTCACACACAACCCCTGCAACATACACATCCCTCACTATGCATACACAGGCAATATTACATACACCTCTCACTATGCTGTTCACCCTATGCATCAGAATATTTGTGCATAACCCTGCACCGATGGTATGGATGACAGGGATGCGGCACAGGCTTCATCATATGCACAGGGTGATATGTTTGCCAGAGGCGTAGGCTGCACCAATGGATAACATCATGTGTGTGTGTGTGTGTAAGGGCCGGTGAGTTGACTGGACATGTCTGTGCAGAATGCATGTGGATGTTGTGGAGCCCTACAGTTGTATTTGCTGTGTGTGTGTATGTGTGTACACAATTCTGCCATTTGTGAGGCCTACATGGGGTATAATTGACAGCCCCAGATTGTACAGAGCAGGTTGTACAGCTCACTGTGTCCGTCCATGACCACGTGACCTGTGCTTGCCTGGGGTTGCATGGGCACTACCAGGTGGAGGTCCAGAGTGTCTACTGTCCGATGACACATGTCCGCTGGAACTGTGTCCCCGCTGAGAACGTCCAGGGCCACATCCATGTGGCCTGCTGTGTCCTGGTGTTGACAGCGCAGCACCAGCTGCACTGCTACTGCTACCGGCACTATGGGAGCGGGCATGTGAGGTGGCACGCTCATGTCGACCTACACTAGGTGGTGTTGCTGACCTATGTCCACATGGCTTATGCCTCACTCCTACCAGATGTTCCATCACAGACAACTCCCGCTCGTGGATTGCCATGCCTCGGTCAAGGATTCCGACCATTTCACCTAATTGCCTATCCAGAACATTAGCAATCTGCTGTTGAGCATTTGCCAATGCCTGGATGTTGTCATTTAGCACATGGATAGCAGCCCTCTGCAGCCTCTTCCCTTCTCTGTTCTGCCATTCAGCACATGCCTGTGCCAACATTACAGTCTGGAACATGCGTCTGGTGATACCAGCTGCTGCGCTCTGTCCTGCAGGTGCATGTCTGCCAGAGGTCCTCCTATGAGCAGCATCAGCCACATGCCTGTGTGGCACATCTGCAGTCATTACACTGACACCATGGTGTGTAGACACACCTTCTGTAGCCACCACACGTTCCTGTTCCACGCTAAAAGACGCTGACTGTCCTTCCTCTATGGCCACTAGTGATGCGGTATGTGTTGGCAGCAGAACTGTTTGCGGGGAAGAGGGGGACATAGCTGGGATGGTAACCATTGGCACACATTCAGCCCCTGACAACCCTGCCTGTACCTCATGCATATGTTCATCACCGCTAGTATCTGTGGGGACACTAACATCAGATGGACCGCAGGAGGGTAATGCACCTACATCACCTGTGAATGCAAAGAAATACTGTAAAGTACAATAGACACACACACACACACACACACACACACACACACACACACACACACACACACACACACACAAACACAGACACACAGACATAGACACACACACACACACACACACACACACACACACACACACACACACACACACACACACACACACACACACACACCATGCATGTGATTTGCCAGATGGCATGCAGCATGCCTGCAATACAGCAGAGGGCATGCAGCTCAGACATTAATATTGTTAGTGAGCATACCTCCCTGGGATGCACACTACAGCAAGCAGGTGTCAAATCATCCTCCACAACACCATCAGTCTATAACACATGCTGCTGAATCACAGCTCTGGCAGCTCCCAACATGTACATTTTAAAAGTTCCCCGTGTGTTTACACCTATGGTGCGGTGTTTGGGAATACACAGGTGTGTGTTGGGTGCTTTCACACTTTATACTATTGTGCTGTGAACACCGATGATGTCATAGGGTGTGTATGTACGATCGTAGCTACAGGTTATCTTATGTGTTTTACTGCCAGAACTACTATTGTGGTGCCTTTGGTGTTGAATTACATTTGCCTGCCGTGGATTACCTCTTGACCTTCCCTTTACATTTCTGCATGTTGCACCTACCATTTTCTGGCGTGCATCCTGCAGCCTACTTTCATTTGTACTTTCCTGGACCTGGCGTATCTTGCATTATGTGTGCTACTGCCGGTCTGCTGTCGGTTTGCTTTGCTCTGCTGTGTCAGGTCTCCTATCTTTGCAATCCAATACCTCCCCTCCTTTCTTTGCATTCCAATGCCTCCCCTATCCTGTTTTGCAGGTTTCTGCAAGCAGACTTGTCAGCTGCCGTCGATTGGCCTTCGTGGGTTGATTGGTGTTGATTGCTCATTAGTACTCCAATTACCCTACTTCCGCATTTCCTTCTTTTCTTCCCCTGACCTTCCTGTTTCTGCTATTGTTTGCGGCACGTGCATCCGATTACTGGATTTCGGGCATGTTTTCATCCTCGTACACATGCGTGTTTGGGCACCATGTGTGCTCTCAGCTAAACGATTCCTCCCCACCCCTGTCCTGCAGCTTTGCTTAGCAATGGACAGGCCAGATTTGCAATGCTCCAATGTGCTTACTGCTACGGTGGCACACCCCTCTGCTGATGTCATGTATCTCCTCTGAGCCACTCCTCAGTGTTATACCGCTGTGCCGTATGGTACAACCTTCATCCGACGGGACATTTGCGATTCAGTATTATCTGCCTCATTTGCATGGCATTGACTACTAATTCATAGTTACCGCGCCGAACACTATCGCAGGCCCTTAACAACCCTTGCACCTTGGTTGTGGTGTTCCATGCCTACCATTGTGTATTATGCTGTAAACCTGATTTCTATTATGTTGCGATTTTATGACATTTTTATATTATTTCTTTAAGTTACAGCTTCCGCAAACATGCCCTGCGGTTGTGCTGTGCATTACTGTGGACATGACATTAAATGTTGTTATTTACGTGTTGTGCATCTTTACTTATGCCATTGGCTGTGTATTTCACCATTGGCATATGTTAACGTTGTGATACCTGGGTCTGGCCCTCTTCCATAGCTCCGATGTTCTGTTTGGAAAAATGTAAACCGTGTTTTTTGGTTTACATTTCCGTGGGCTTACGCTACGCCTGCACCACTTCATGAATTGCTTTATGCCTTCATTTGCATGGTGCGACACTGCACATGGGGTGATTAGCATACCAACGCCGGGGCTGCGCAGTTCTGGCGTACGCTGGTAGTGCACGTGGAATTGGATCGTACCTGAATCGCTCGACCGCCATATTTGGCGTTATGCCTACGCTATGCCTGCGCTTGGCGCAAGCTTCATGAATCCTGGGGAACAATTATATTACTTTTGGGAAGCAAATACCTCATAAGGATTTTCATTTGTACTGTATTCCTTGCCTAGGCCCTGATCATAACATACCTTGCTGTCAGTTTTGTGCTAAATTTAATCAACGCACTATTAAATGTCGGTATATTTTTGCTTCAAAATATTTTGGCTCACGATTTAATTATCCAGAAATGTCATCGGTTAGCAATCCGACTACTGGAATACCTAAAAAAATGCAAAGAAAAAGGCAAAGACAGGCCGTCGAGGTCCAAAACTGATGACGATGCTTCTCCTAAGCTAGTTGCCAGTTCGCCGGTACTCAGTGAGGCGCTTTCATAGCCCCTGATACCTGCTACTTTTTATTCATAGGCCTCTACTGAGACCCATTCAAAGTCTGGTATGCCACGAGATGCTTCAGTTATGGAACCCGCGGATGTCTCTACCTTAGATGGGTCCAGAGACGCTGTGCAGGCACCAGCTTCTGAGGGTGTTTTCAGGCTTACAGATTTGTATATTAGACCGACACCATCTTCAAAACTAAGGCCAAAAAGAGAGACTTAGGGATTTTCTTCTTCTTCCTCAGCATAGGCCTTTGGCTATACCTCCTGTTCTAGACATTGTTGATGTTTTTTTCAGAATCTAGTATGGCTCCTGATTCTCTGCCTCCGGCTCCTTGAAAGCCAGACAGATACTACAGGGTTCCTGATTCCCACAAATTCCTTTTCAAGAATCCTATTGCAGATCCTAAAACCATTTCTCAGGGTTCCAAGGGCATTAAGGCCTCTACTGGTAAAAATCCTACCCCTTCAGATAGATATTCCAGGGCGCTGGATAGATGGGGTAAGAAGGTTTTCACTTCTGCAACCTTGACAATCAGAGCTTTAAACTGTCAGTTTCATATGCTTAAATACCAACAGCATATCATGGGTCTGTTTAAACAGAAAATGATGTTAATTGCTGACTGTGTCAAAAATAAGGATTTACAGGATTTATTGCATTCAGCTGAACAAGTTGGAAAACATACTTTGCAATGTGGTTTTGATTCTTTTAGGCCTCTTGCAGGGCTGCTGCAACTGGGTCTGTGCTAAGGCGGCATGCTTGGCTCAAAGAGCAAATGCTGCCTGATCATGTTAAAGAAACATTGTAGGATGCTCCTTTACACCAGGACCGTCTCTTTGGTAATAAAGCTGAAGAAGTTTTAAAAAAGATGGAAGATAAAGCTAAATCAATGCAAACTGTGAAAGATTTCTTACAAGTGCAACCTCCTAGATTTAGTAGACATTGGCCTACTAAGAACTGGTCCTTTCCAGTTCCTTTGAGAGACACTCAAGCCAAACCCAGACATTCCAAAGGCTCCAGGTTTCAGTCACAAGGGACTTTTAGAAAAAAACAATGGGGTGACTCCACCTCCAAATCTGGAAACAACAAGGCATCTCCCTATGGTAAATAGTCTCAAGGACTTCCCTCTACACTTTCCAAGCACTTACCTTATACCCGCCCCTTTGTGGGGAAAACTGGTACTTCATGCAAGAAACTGGCAAGTTATAACCCAGGACAAATGGGTTTTAAATATAGCAACCCAGGGATACAGATTTCATTTCCACACATTGCCAATTCCAAACATATGGCCAGACTTGCCCGCAAATCAGTGGGAAGAGGCCCAGAAACAAATACTGTCCCTCATGAACATGGGGGCTATTCAACCAGTACCAGAAGATGAAACGGGACAAGGTTTATATTCAAGACTTTTTCTGGTACCCAGAAAAGACAAATCATGGCATCCAATTCTGGACTTATCTACTCTAAACACATTTCTGGACATTCCAAAATTCAAGATGCTGAGTCTTCAGTTACTTCCTATGCTAGGCAAAGATGCCTGGTTGGTAACTCTAGACTTAAAAGAGGCTTACCTTCATATCCCAATCAGAGAATCTTACAGAAGATACCTCCGCTTCAAAGCAGGCTACTTGCATTACAAGTTCTCTGCACTGCCCTTTGGCTTGTCTACTGCACCCAGAGTCTTCACAAAGTGCCTGGCTCCAGTAATTGCATTATTTAGACAAAGAAATATTCAAATATATTCCTACCTGGACGAGTGTCTAATTCAGGCAAAAAACAAGGACATTCTTCTAAAGTATCTGGCATTTGTAAAAGGGTTCTAACGTGTCTATGGTACACCATAAACGAAAATAAATCACAACTAGTACCCTCTCAAAAACTTACATTCCTGGGTGCAAGCTTGAATACAACTGCCCAGATGGCTTACCTTATGCCAGAAAAGCAAATTCATTTGGTAACTTACTTCAAACAGGTGGCCACAAAATCCCTGCTAACTGCAAGACAAATTCTGCAAGCCTTGGGGTTCATGTCCTTCTAATTCCATATGCAAGACTGCATATGAGGAAACTTCAGTGGTACATAAAAAGTTTATGGAGTCAACATTGTCACAGCCTGGAAACAATGATTCATATCATACCATGCCTGAAACTAGAGTTCCTATGGTGGGCAGAGGCATGCCACCAAAACAAGGGACTGCCATTCACTCCACCTCCTGCCGCCCAAACCCTAACCACAGAAGCATCAGACTATGCTTGGGGCTTATCTGGCAGGGAAGTGCATTCAGGGCAAATGGAGACCAAATCAAATGTACCTTCATATCAATCAGAAAGAGATGCTAGCTGTACAGAATGCTCTGACAGCCTTCAAGGACTACCTTCATCCAGGACAATTACTGATAAAGACAGACAACACCACAGTTATGTGGTACATAAACAAGCAGGGGGGTACACACTCCTACCCCCTTTGCAGACTAGCCATGGCATTGTGGAACATGGCATTGACCTACCAAATACAACTACAAGCTCAATTTCTGCTAGGAAAGCTGAATACTCTGGCAGACGAACTACACAGAAATCTCATGGACCCACACGAATGGTAACTGGAACCATGGATTTTTAACATGTTGACATGAAAATGCAGGAGCCCAGACATAGATCTTTGTGTCTTACCCCAGAATTATCAGTTGGATAAATTCTGCACAAGAACTCATCACAAAAAAACCTGGAAAGTGGATGCTCTATCATTCAGCTGGAAAAACCTTTCAGTCTATGCTCCCGCCTCTGCACTCCAAAGTTCTACTAAAAGTCAAACAGGACAAATCAAAAATGATTCTGATTGCTCCAGACTGGCCTCGCCAACACAGGTACCCACTCCTGCGCAATGTGTCACACCTTCCAACGTGGCACCTGCCTCAGACACCTTACTTACTGTCTCAGCAGAAAAAACAAATTCTGCACACTCAGCTCCAAACTTTGAATCTTGCAGCGTAGCTAATCACCAAAGTTCACCCTTAGCATCTCTCAGTAAACCTGTGATGGATGTCATTTTGGAGGCGAGAAGGCCTAGTACTAGAAAATCTTATACTGAAAAATGGTAAAGATTCTGTGCATGGAATCAATCACTAGGAATAAGCACAGCTGTGCCCAATATTCCTCAGATTTTACAATACTTAACTGAGATACTTCACAAGAGCATGTCCTTTTCTTCCATAAAATTCCATGCCTCAACCATTTCAGCTCATTACAACACAGAACCTCCCCTCTTCTCTCATCCTCTGCTAAAGCAGTATCTCAGAGGGGCCAAAAACGTAAGACCACCCAGAAGAGCTCCAACCCCTGCCTGGGACCTCAATTTTGTATTGGAAAAACTCACTCTCCCTCCTTTCCAGCCAGCTGCTACTGCAAACTTAAAATTTCTGTCCTGGAAAACAGCTTTCCTTTTAGCAGTCACTTCAACTAGAAGGATTTCTGAATTACAGGCTATTATGGCAGTGGAGCCTTTCATTATATTTCATGCGGACAGGGTGTCTCTCAGGACCAATCCATCCTTCATGCCTAAGGTGGTATCCAGTGTGGCCAATAGTTTGTCACGCAAATGCAATGTAATAACAAGCAGAACAGATATATGAGGCATACATGTGGGCATTCTGTGACACCCTGTCATTCCATGGGTATGGATGGTGCCCACTTACTTGATGTCAATACTGACATAGTGACATGGCAGCCAACTTCTCACAACCTGCTGTTGTAGTATGCACTGTGTAGGTTACTCAGACCTCTGTATTGTTCATATGTGTGACCCCCTGTCCCTCCATTGTGCAGCTTTCCTGCAGTAATAAGTATTGCCTTCTGGACAGTGTGTACAAATCCAACTATAAGTGCAGCTGACATGCAAAATAACTGGCACAACCAGTCTGAAACTACAGGCCCTGTCAACCACAGTATTGTACGTAGATGACTGAGCCACAACAGCCACCAGTAAGTGATGTATACTTCCTGACAGTATTAACAATAAACAGACATAGCACATTGACCCCTGCATATTGCAGGCATGGAACAAATTCGCAAGTTGATTGGGGCAGCCCTGGGAATGTGTCGTCTGCTGTTATTACCCTACAAACATAAATGTTGCTACATTTCTATGGGAACACAGGTGCATTGGGGGAAGGGGGGCATACCTCTGAACTACACATTTGCATAGACTGTTCAAATGTTTGCTTTATATTTTGGTTCCATTTAGCATAGTATTGTACTTGTCTTGGAGAATGCTAGCATATCACTAAAGACCAAAGGTTAGAAATTAATGACAGGCATTTGAGTTTCAGACTTCTTACCATTCAGAGAGTTAATGCAACTGTAAGGCCTGCTGTAAGTGTGTAAGAGGAATATTTCATCATTGTCCCTATCTGTGGTCCTTTGCCACATATTTCTTTATGGCTTTGTATAACTGACTAGCTGCGATAGGCTGAGAGATGTGTATGGGACTCTAACATTGACATCCATGCATGTGACCTATGACCTCACAGTTTTAGTCCTCCACATATACTGCAGTGGTTTTTGTCACCTAGGGGCTACTGCATATTCTGGAGAAGCCAGTATTTTGGACATTTGTCCTGTTCTCCCAAATAGCTGTCAGTATGCTGCTATCCCCGTAGGCCACACCATTCCCTTGCATACATGCAGTGATACCATAGATATGTTACCACAACATACTATTCCATTCATTAGTTGTTAAAAAAAGTGACTTACCTTAGGCCTGCAGCAGTTGTGAGGACAGTGCTTCAGGGCTGACTCTGATAAATGCAGTACACAGCTTATACATGGTAAGGTACAGATAGTGTGATGTGTGTGTCATCCTTTTCACTGTGTGTGTGAGTTGGAGATAGGTTTCAGTCCCTGGGTCCCTAGGGTGCCAGTGTATGTGCTATGTGTTGCCTCTTTGCCAAGGGCAGGGCATATTGGGCATGCCAACATCTGCCTACAGAGACAGGCTGAGGAGGTAATTCCTCTGAGTCCCCCTGTTCCTGTGAGGACCATGGCAATGTTGGGGGTCTGTGTCCCCCTTCCCTGTAATGTTCCTGCCACAGCTGTTTCTGCAGGATCATATTGTGTAGCATAGCACACAATGGAAAGTACTGCAGGGCTCCACCAAATATCTTAAAGCAGCAGAACCATGACTTGAGCAGCCCAAACAAATGCTCTACAATGTTCCTAGTGTGTGCATGTGCCTCATTATGGTGTTTTTCAGTGTGTGTGTGTGTGTGTGTGTGTGTGTGTGTGTGTGTGTGTGTGTGTGTGTGTGTGTGTTTGTGAGTGTGTGCATAGCCAGAATCCCCCACTAGATGGCCATATTTATTTATTTTATTTTTATTTTACATTTGTTAACAGGGAATGTCCGACTGGAGCAAGGACCATTTACAGCAGAGGCCCAGGGAGAAAACCTCCACATAAAACAAATACAGTGGTAGATATATATAAACAATCACGATATATATAAACAAAGGATATATAATACAATGCAATAAAAAATGTATATATACAATTGTTTGTTCTATGCAAGCTTATGCAGTCATAGTTTTGGTACTTTTATAGTTTACACATAGTTGAAATTGGATAGGAGTATTTGGGAGAGAAATACTCCCTATTTGCTTATGCAGTGAAAGAGGTATCTCACAAGAGATAATATACAAATACAAAACATAATGGTTTGTGTAGAAGCTCCTCATGGGAGTATTTTTATTACAGTATTGTAAGTATAGTAAAGAGTGAGAATATTGGGTAGTAAGAGTGTGGGAGGGGGGAGTCATCTAAGTGATGCAAGGATATAGCCAGGACTGTACGAGGTGCGACTTGAGTAATTTTTTGTATAGCGATATAGATGGAGCTGTGGTGATATTCTGGGGGAGGCTGTTCCTTTTCTTGGTGATGGAATAAGGAAAAGAGCTTTTCCTGCAGTATTGTTAGGTTTAGATACACAGAGTAGGGTTTTGTTGGATGACTGCAGGGGACGGTTTGCTATGTATTGGTTTAGTAGTTGATTTAAGGCTGGGGCTTTGTGGAGATTTTTTACTATGTTGTAGGTGAGGACTAGTTGGTGATAATTAATTAATTGTGGGAGTTCTAACCACTGTAGCTCTTTTAGGGCAGTGATGACTTCTAAATGTGGAGTTATTTGCGAATTTTGCTATTTTGTTGTAACATGAGTCTAGTTTGTCCATGTCTGTTTTCCTGATGTGGGTTAGTATTGGGGAAGCATACAATAGGGTAGACAGTAGGTGTGTTTGGGCTAGGGTGATTCGTGCTTGATCTGATAGCAACTGTTTGTGTTTGTATAGAGTTTCTAGCTTTTTATGTACCTTTTTAATGGTTTGAGAGAGATGGACATCAAAGTGAAGATCCTTATCTATTATTACACCGAGGAGCTTAGTATGGGGTGAGGGAGAGATTTTGTGCCATTTTTGGAGGTGATAGTGAAGGAGGTAGGTATGGTCCTGGATTTATTGGGGGTAAAGAGAAGTAATTTTGTCTTGTTGGGGTTTAAAATAAGTTGAATATCAGTAATCCATTTCTCGATGGAACAGAAGGATTCTTGGTTAAGGTTTTGAAGGGTGGCTATGGATGGGGCTGAGCAGATTTAGGTGGAGTCATCTGCGTACTGTATGAGTGATGCTTGCAGGGTGGAGATATGTAGTTTATTGGTGAAAATTGTGAATAGTAGGGGACCTAGTATTGATCCTTGTGGAACGCCAGTAGTAGTTGGTAATAAAGGTGATAGTACACCCTGCCATTTGACTGCCAGTTGTCTATCAGAGAGATAGTTTTTGAAGCAAGAAGTAGTGGAGGGGGCAAAGGACATTGTAGTTTGAGTGTCTAGAAGTAGGTTGTGAGAGGCCATGTCAAATGCCTTAGATAGATCTAGGAATATGGCTTATATGAAGTGATTGTTGTTTCTAAGTTGGTTAATCTGATTGGTGAAGGACAGAAGAGCAGTAGTTGTACTATGATTTGGACAGAAGCCATGCTGTGTAGAGGAGAAAAGATTGTGTGAGATTAAGAAGTGCATCACTTGTGTGTGAATATATTTCTCTAGGAGCTTGGAAAGGTGGGATAGGATAGCAATGGGGCGGTAGTTTGATAGCTCATAGGAGTTGCCACCTTTCTGTAGAGGAATAATGTATGACACATTCCACAATTTGGGGATTTGAGCTTCTTGTATGGAGCGGTTAATAAGAACTGAGACTGGGTAAGCCAGGGACTCTGCAGCTAAGTTTAGGAAATTAGTGAGTAAACCATCTGCTGCGGGTAGTAGGATTTAATTTTAATAGCAGTTTTTTTTACTGTGGAGGTTGGTACAGGTGAGAGTGTAAAGGAGGATAAATCTTTGTTATATGTAGTTGTCGTGAGTGTAGGATTATTGTTAGATAGTTGGGTAGATAATGTGAGAATAGATTCTGTGAAGTGGCGATGAAATTGAGAAGCTATGCTATGATTGTTAGTCTTGCTGTTTGGGGCTGGGTTGGTAGTTTTGCGGGTTGTAGAAGGAATTGGTAGCTTGCCAGAATTTTTGTGGGTTGTTGGAATGTTTGTTTTGGACATTAAGGAAGTAGTGTTGTTTATCCATTTTTATTTGTTTTTTGGCCTGATTTTGAAGTTGTTGATATATTTGTCTAGTTTGGCCATTACTGTTTTTTCCAATTCTTCCAGGTATTGTCCCTGGTTTTTAATAGGGCTTTTGTGGTCCTATTTAGCCAAGGTGCATAGTTAAATTTGTTCGACATTTCTTAATGGGAGCTATTGTATTTATAACATTTATAAAAGTACTATTGAAAAAGTTGACTGCCTGGTCTAGTGCTAGAGTCTGTAGCAGGTGCCAGTTACATTGTTGTAGTATTCTATTGAGAATTTGTGGATTAACCTTGTGTTCATCTCTAATTGCCTTATCCTTTACTTGTCTGAGCCTTTCCTTCAATGTTATTTCAAATATTTCCTGTGATTTTAAACTCTGATGTCACTGTGAATATATACAACACAGAATCACTATCAGCCGGGCGTACTTCCACAAAAGTGCGTTTTGCCATAAAACACTTTCGCTGAAGTATGCCTGCAGCTAGAGGGAGTCATGAGGGATGACTGTTTTGGAGACCGTACTATGGTGTGGATAAGGGAATATTCTCTTTTCCTCACTCTAGTGTGATCTCAGAGTGAGAATGTTAAAGTGGGGGGTGGGTCGTTACTGATGCCATATCCTTTGGTATACGTTGTGCAATATAGAATGATTTCCTTGCTACCATAGACACTGTCATGGTTAAAGATAATATTACTGCCTACATGCTTTCCCAGTAGTAAGGGATATGCCTATTGGTGTTCCCTGAGGGGTGTCAGGAAGAGAGGGCTAAAACCTGGAGCTGAATTTGTTGACCAGTGGATTTTTCACTGTTTTTAGATAGTCATGATACAATCAAAATGGGGGGAG
>NC_056750.1:686866726-686949108 GCF_019279795.1 Protopterus annectens
CTTTACAGGCTGTGTATATGGGTGCCACGTTTCTGGAAAAACCAAAGGGGATGATGATGCATTTTTTGGCTTTCAGCTTGATTCCACGTTTCTGGCACCAGTCATTTGTTTGGGTGAGATCCTCTTGGATGGTGTCCAAATCACTTGGGAAACAGATGACTGCACCCAGCTTTCAGTCATCTGCAAACTTGGTCAGCCACAGCCCACTGGTTTTGATCTGTACCTCAGAGAAGTATATCCCAAATTACAGAGGCCCCAAGACCGATCCCTGGGGTATGCCGCTCATTATGGGTCTACTGCTTGAGGTGGCTTCCCGTTTTGATTAGGTGGGTTCTATCAGTGAGCCAATTTGCCACTAATTGATACTATATGGCTTGATGTCTAGTTGAGAGGGTTTATCTACTATGCCTGAGTGGGCAATAGTGCTGAAGGTTTTGGACAGGTTAAGGTAGGTGGTGTGCACCGTCTTCCCCTTCTCCATGGCTTTCATGATTCTCTTAAAGAAGTCAACCAGATTTAACAGACGTGACATCCTCTTGACAAAGCCAAACTGTGTGGGGTCAACTGTTTGGAGGTTGCCAATGTCCCTGTTAATGAGGTCCATGATAATCCATTCCATGGCCTTGCAGATCTTGCTAATTAGGCTGATGGGACTATAATTTCCTGGATCGGTGGATGCTCCACTTTTGTGTAGTGGGATAACTGTGGTTGTCCTCAACTCAGCTGGGACAAAGCTGTTTTTCGGGCTTTGGTTGAATGGGGTGCCTAATGGTGTTGCAAGTTCATGCCTGAGTTCATGTAGGATGCAGCCTAGGATGTTATTGGGTCCCATGGAGGCTGTATTTTTTGCCTTTGAGAGGGCAGTGATAACAGCATTTTTGCACGTGGTGGCCTTGACCACCAATTCTGAACAGATCCAGGTGTTTCCTTTGAGATTGTGGACATATTTGAAAAAGGCCTTATGATTGTATCTGGTAGATGTGGCCAATTTGGACTCAAAGTTGGCTTTAGATGATTTCACAACACCACGCACATTCTAGTTATTGGGGACTCCATTGTAAGACAAACTAACTTCTCCTTTACTAGGTTAAAGTAGGAAAAGATCAGCCAGCTGTCTTCACCAGATCACAGACGCACTTTGGTTTTTAAACCACAAGTTCCAATATAAGACAATCGTAGTCTGTGTGGATGAAAACAACCTGTTACTGAAACCTCCAGCGTGGGAAAAATCATTCAGTAGTTGCTCAACCCTAGGAATTTATTTAAATGGCATTCTCTGAAAGCAATCCTTACCTTGGAGAAGCAAGAAATATGTGCTGTTATGGAATCATGGTTCAGAATCATGGAAAGCATCCTGGCTATCAAAGGCTACAGTGCCTTTCATACACTTCAATCCCCCTCAGCTCAGATAACAAAAAGGGATGAGATGTCTTAGTGTTCATAAAAGACAAGTGCACTGCTTGACTGATCCAGGAACATGACTGGGAGATGAGCCATTTACAGCCTGCCTGCATCTGTTAGACATTGGTGCCAAACCAGGGATACATTTCCTGTTCCCCATCAAATTGTCCAAGTTATATTTGGATCGAGTTAAGGAGGAACTCTGCTTCACATGTATAGGAGCCTGTTCCAGAGACAAGGTAATGTCTGGGTTATCTACCTGGCTCTCCAGCAGGTCATACTTGTATCACAGGCAAGGTTTAATTCTTTAGAATGGGTAATTCTGGTGCTGTTTGTTTTGCAGATATGCAGCATGTCTATCAGACTGGGATCTAACAATGCCTTGTATGCCAGGCAAAGATCTCCCCTTAACAGCCTGTAGGAGACAGAATACAGGGATAGGGCCTTGAGGCGGTCTGCATAGGACATGTTATTTATGCCCTGTATTCTTGTATAGAGGAACCTTTGTGGACATTGCAATTGTTGAATATGCCTGGTTAGGGACATAGCATATGGGCCATTGAACTCAATGATAGGTGTGATGAATGCTGAATAAAGTGGAATGACTTCCTTGGACCTAGATGCCATAAGTTGCGCAACATAACATCATCATCATATGTCTACAGTAGTGAGGAAATGAAAGACTAGATTACTGTGTGTGTGTGGCCCTAAGTCTCTTACCATTCAGCCTAACACTATACTTATGGTTGACTTCAACTACACTTCCATAAGCTGAGGCATATACAACCCATAATTCACTTGCTCAGTGGTTTTTGGACTAGTCAATGCAAACACCCTGGAGCAATTAGTTAGCTCACAAAATAGAGGAACTAATATCCTAGACCTAGTACTCTCACATGGGGAGATGCTGCTCCCTTCCCTGCAGTAACTTTCCTCTCCAAGGCCATGGTGAGAATTATCAAGGTTCTGATCAATGACATAGGAACTCTCCAAATTGGGAACAGACCCATTTTGATCTTGTCAAATGGAGGTCTTGCCTCCTCAATCTGGTGGACTTCAAGTCAGCAGAGCCATGGATTAGAGTAAAACAATACACCCTGCTTATCTAAACCTGGCCAAAGCTTTCAACACAATCCCTCAGTTAGGCATAAACTCCCTAAATCATTAGATGGATAGGAAGCTGGCTCACTGAAAGGACACATGTTGTCTGGATAGGTGAATTCACGTCTGATAAAATATTACTACTGATGTCCCCACAGGGCTCAGCTTTGGGACCTCTCCTGCTTGGTATACACTTGTTTGAAGTGAAGGCCAGCATTATGCCTCTGGCTCATCAAGTTTAACAAAGACTATAAGCTGAGAGAAATAATTGTAGGATGTAATACCATTTGGAGATTCAAACAGGCCTAAAAATGAAAAACAGATGGGGACAAACCATGGTCTGAAATGAATACTAAAAATAAATAATCATACCTTTGGGTAAATTAGACATACCTGCAAATTATAATATTGATAGCAGTATAGCACAACCTTAAAAGCAGACACAGGTGAGGGACTTAGGAACCCATATAGATGATAACCTAAACATTGACCACCAGGTAGTTACGGTAGTGAGGAACTCCTGTGTGGCTCAAGTTATAAGTAAAGGCATGGGATCAAGATCAAAGGAAGTCATAGTGCCATTGTACTTGGCCCTCATCAGGCCAGAGTACAATGCTGCCTTCTGCATGTATATCACCTGCAGCAGCCCCAGAGGTTGCTCACTTAAAATGCAAAGCGTAAAATACATCTTATGCAGACTGACGAAAACCCCTATCCATTTACATCTCATATCATTTACTGAAAGGGTACTTGCATCTGACCTACAAGGCGTTCTCTGATCCAGCCCTGATGAAGATGTCACATATTTGCAGGAAAAATTATATGGGAGTTACACGTTCCATGGACCTGAACCTTATTTGTAACTGTGACAGAACTTGCTGATGGTTCTACATTTCCCTAAACTGCTTGAAACTCCATTCAAATATACTGACATTAGAGTACATCAGAAATTCTTAACAGAAGTATATGCTAATTGTGTACATTAAGCATGTAGGTTATTACAGACACACAACAAGACATGCATGTGTGCTCAAAGTGCCTGAGGTGAGGAAGCTGTTCACTCTTAATTTTACAGGACATTGAGCAGTTCTAAACAAAACAGAGTCACAAGTTTCAGACAGAAATCAAATCTTTATTGATAAAACATAATTGTTACATGCATTAATACAGTTAGTTTATATTTTCATTTTTTAACAGGTGACTGACCTAGGCCATTGAGGCAAGAGAAAAATTGGTACAGCAAGCAACATTCATGTAACTAAACAAAAATGTAAAAGAATAAATGTCTAATATTTAAGCAAGATATACAAGAATATTAATAGAATAAGCAACTATTGTGAAATCATCACCATCAACAATGCTGAGGGGAATACTCAGCTTATATTAACTATGATTTCTTGTGACACGTACTTTGAGAGGTTTTCTTCCATTTCAGGACATGAACAGCAGACTAGTGTTTCTTCCACCACCTTTCATAGCAGAAATGTAGTTTTCTTAGTTATGATACATGTTCTACAAAGACAAGACATCAGTAATTACCGAAGGCAAACAAACAAAAGTTTTATAAAACCACACTTGAGTGTAATAATCTGTAAAGTCATATTTCAGAAAAAACTTAGGGTAAATATATCCTTTCATGTTCACTTTAACAAACCAGCACTTGCAAATATGCCTAATGCATTCATTCTACCAATCTGCTTACACACACATTAAATGCATTCAATTTAGATTTTCTGGATTACTGCATGACAGATTGATAACAATATAGTCCCTCCAATAATCACAAAACAAACTCCATTACAGAGATACCACGTAGTGTCCCATTGCTTTTAAACACGTTATTAGTATCATAATGATCTGTAGTCTTCACTGGCTTAACTACTGCTGAAGATGCATGGTCCATCAATCACAACATTAAACCAGGAGAAAACTACATAAACATGTCAGTAACTTGCAATCACATTCTGAAGTGTACTGTTCATAAAGGTAGCAGCAGAGCTTGAGGGACCATAAAGTGTTTAAATGAGGGTCAGTCTCACTAGCTGAACTCAGCATTTCTGTATGCTTTGTAAAAGTGAAACCTTTTTTGCACATAAAACATGATATAGTGGTATGTGCCCACAGCAGTAGTTTGATACCCAGATAACTTGAGTCAGCAATTCTACATGATGCACCTCTGCCCCACCTCAATTTTGCTGACATTCATGCTAATAATTTTTACATGGTTCAGAAAATCACTTTGTAAATGTCAGTGCTCCTTTCCACTCCACTGAACCATGCACCATACAGTTTGACACCACATTCACTAGAGGCTTATGTTCCTTTCCACTGTGCTTTGTTAAGTAGAGCTGGTGTGAAGGACTAAGACTGATATTTCCAATAGAAACAAGGTGAAGATGCAGAGAATACTTTAAGGAAAAAGCATGGTGAACAGACACTTTTCTTTGGGAGTGTCTAGCCAAGACTTTTTATACTGAACAGCTCAATGGCATTAGCCATTGCACACACAAGGGTAGGGCACCAAGTCCCTGCAGTGACATGTACTTTTACCTAAACATCAGAACTTAACACTCTTATAGCCTGCCTCACTGGATATGGGTGAGGAAAGTCCAAGTGTGTGTCTGCATGCTCACTATCTACACTGCATTATTCCTGTTCTGGGTGCTTCCATAACAGACTAATGAATGAGATCAGGTCTGGTTATAGGGGCTGATGGTTGGCAGGCAACAAGGGAGGCTATGTTTCAACTCCCTAGCATGCACAGCAGTCAACATGGTGTATTTTGTCACCTACAATGTGGCTTATTGGGAATTGGTGTCACAGCACAAAGTCAAATAGCTCTTCCCTTACAGACTACTGTATATAAAAATGAAGGCTCGCTGCACTGACTCCCTACCAACAATATCCTCCAGTCTGCTTAGAAGGCCAGCTGGCTGCTAGTAAGAGTGAAGGTAGACATTTTCTTTCCACTGGTAAGCATATCTTCTGTTAAAAAGCAGGCATTTGTCATGTTCCCTTTAACATCCCTTCATTTGACATGTATATTACTTGTCACACATAAAGTATTACACCATATTAAAATAAACCATAGCTGTGTACTGCCACATGGCAGTTGTGTTAGGTGTTACACTATGAATCTGTAATTATACAGAATTGTTGCAGTTGCACATTCAAATATTTCCATTCATTATTGTTATCTATACATGCACCGTGCACAACTCCATGTAACCTCTGAAATGTTGACAATTATGCATGCAATTAATGTTCATAGGTTCATGGGCTAATGGCCCTGGAACCTTTACAAGCCTCACCCATAGGATTACCCTGGCATCATGCCACCCAACCTTAGTTCCCAGTGCCTCTGTCGAGTAAAGCCACTGGAGTGATCCCTGGGGTGAATTTTCGATTTCCCATCCACTCATTAAGATTTCTCTTGGAGGGCCAGTGAGGTGCTCTGCTTGACATGTATGGTATTCTATTCAATAGCATGGGCAGCCTCTGGGTGATGAACCTGTCCCTCTTGCATGTTCTGTTCATTGTGGTAATGAGGTTGAGGTCTCTGGAGCATGAGGTTAAGGTCTCTGGAGCATGTGGTGTGGAGGGATTGGAATTACTTTAGATTTAGCATTTCTAACAGAACGGGGTCTGACATGGCTTTGTAATTCAAGCAGAGATTGCCTCAAAGTAGGCGATCTTAGAGAATAGTTGGAGTTTTTTAGTCTGTCCATGTAGGATAAATGTTTAAGGCCTAGGGTCCTCTTTGCGAGGTACTTTTGTGGCCTCTCCAATTGTTGTGGGTATTTAGTGAGGTACATGCCAAATGGGGCATTGTACTCTGACTGGCCTAATGAGGGAAGAGTAGAGGGGGACAATTCCCTCTTTCTTCCTGCATGCATGCAAAACCCTTAGTAATGAGATGTGCCAGATAGGACTTCCTGACCACAGTGGTAATGTGGTGGTCAAGAGAGAGGTTACTGTCAACCTGTGTTCCCAGATCTCTTATAATGTCTTCTGTATTCAGTGGACTACCATTGATTGGGTAATTCATGAGAACCGGGTTTTCTGATGCATTCTTTCCTGTGCAGAACACCTGGGTTGTCTGAAATGGGTGCATGCTGGATCAAGGACACTCAGAGTGGACACTAGAAATTGCTAGTACTGCAGTTGTGAAATATACATTTTGGGATTTGAGTTAAGGTCACAAAAGTAATAGCAGAAAAGAATATATATTGCAGAATATCAGTAGGATAGCTTGCTGGTAAGGCATCAAGCAATGCTTGTAAGGACAGGGCTGATAGAGCATGAGGTGGTAAACATGGGCAGGTGTATGGTTGCAGCCTCTCTTTTGAACTGAACAGTGCATATAGTGAAGAGACGGGACAAACACTGAGCTGTGGTCAGGGAGAATGGAGATTGTTAATACCATCCATTAAACACATTCTAACATGCATCAAAAAATTCAAACCTTACCCCCATATAGAATAAGTCACAAGCCAGCTGAACAAGAATGACATTTACTGGGACCGTGGTTTTATTATGAGCTGTTTAAGAAAGGAGATGAGATGCCTCAGCACACATCAGATATTTTTCGCGGTATAATGTTGATACAAGGAAATTATACCTTTCCTTCCAGACTTGTCTGTACCACATCATACACCAGGACGTCGTCTTACCACTGTGTATGCTGTTATACTTGGCAAAACAAACAAATGTAAATTTGGAGGTAGGGTGGTGGTACTTTAGATCTTTAAGCTGATAGAATGAATACCCTGCTCTTCAGTACTTCTCAGTCTTTGGAAAACTCTATGACAGCTTCACTCTGCATCCTATATTAAACCTCTGACTTTGTCCAGACCTACACTAGAGGTAAAGATTTCTGTGTGAACAGACCATAAAGCAGAAGACAAAGAGGGTTGGTTCCTGCATTTCCCACAGATGAAACACTTAGAGTTTTGGGTAGACAGACTTTTACACTGGGAAATGTTTAATAAGATTTTCACCAACTTATTGTCATATAGGAGCCTGCTGTTGATTTTTGTTCCCTAAAAATGGACCCAGAAATTGTTTGCAGAGATATTTATGCATTTTCAAGTATCCTCAGAACAAATCTCTTATGTCACATAAGTAGAGACATCTTTGGAACACACTGTTAGAAATAGGTTTCTCATGCTTCTTATAACAAAAGGAACTACAGTTGTGAATCCAGAGAAATATTAATTGCTTTGTTGCCTTCTTTCATTCTCAACATTTGGTAATAGAAGCATTGTCCTGGTTATTTTAATGGACAGTTAAAGTTTTGCTATGTACCTGTCTATAGACACTAACTGAAGTATAGGGAGTAAAACACTGGCAGACTTGCTGTCTGGTTCAGGCTGGTGTCAGTAGTAACCTCTGAGTGATGTTTTTCCCTCCATGCATTCAATCAGCATAACCTGTAACTTAGAAATATTATTAGTGGAAATACGAGCCATTTACTTGTCCTTTGCTGAGCAAGGAAGTCTGAGGCAATGGCCCATTTTCGGCAGAGGCCAGGGAGAAAAGCTAACAGAATCAAACACATTTAGACAAATCTATTTACAGATTACTAGTACAGAGTACTAGGAATTGTAATCAAGAATATGTTATGCACAGCAAATAGCAAGACTTTGCAAAAGTGGATAGCTTATGTCAAATCAACTAATAATATTCAAATTTTAAATACATATTTGTAATCATACCTCTGAACTGTACAGATTCAATGTTTGTCTCATTTTTCATAAATTGTGGTTTTCTGGCAAATTAAATATTCTAATAAGAAGACATTTGAGTTTCAGACTCCTGTAGAAAACCCATGCTAATGCCAAACCTGTTATTCTGTCAATTTTCTAAGCTTGTAAGTATATTAATTTAGTCACTATTTGGGGGCCTTTGTCCCACTTCTATTTATGACTTTGTCCAGGGTTCTTGCTCTTAGAGGTTGAGAAGTATGTTTCTGATATTAGAATACTCTGTCGAAATAGACAGAGGAATAAAATATGAGGAGGAGCAATGAGCAGGAAGGGAAATTACTGACATGAGGAAAGAGTTGAGTCAGTGTTAGCTGAATATGTAGAAGAGCTTACATTAATTGCATGGTATCCTTAAGTGAGAGAAGGATAATCTGTTGTTAAATAAACCATTAATGGCAAACTGTAGAAAGGGGAAGAATGTATGGCATGGGTAGACCACAAAATAGCATTTGACAGTATCTCATTCACTGATAAAGGAGTCCTTGTCTAAGATGCACAACTGCAAGTGGTCAAAACTTTCAGATAATATTGTCATTTGGTCTTCATAAATGTGCAAAGGCAACTTTAAAGCAGGAAAGCTGCAGCACCAACCAAACATTAGTCTGGGACAGAACTTGAGCAAGGAGTGTATGAATATTTGGGAAGGGATGAAGGATCAACAATAAAACATGCTTACACCTAGGAACAAAGTCAATTTGCTCTTCCTCTACTAACTTCCAGTTGGGGAGTGATTGACTGGCCCCAAAAGGTGTTGGATAGGTTGGACAGGAAAACAAGGTGGCTGCTTTGTGCTCAAATGATTTAAATCAGTCCGTACCAAGGCAGTATATTCCCCATTCTGAAGGAGGTATGGCCCTCCTCAAAATGTATTACTTATATAGATTTGCATTAGTGGACATATCTGCTTACCTCACAAGACCCAAATGTAGTGAAAGTTTTGAAACATGAGGAGAATAAGATGACTTCTCTGCTTACTTTAGCAGAAGTATATCCCTGTCAAGCGGGAATGGAAATCAAACCAGAATTAGATAAAAATCAGGCAGCAGCTGAATGTGCCAAAAAAGAATATAAGGTGAAGGATCAGATGAGATGGTAAGAAATGCATAAATACACATGCATGTACATAAATACACTTGAACAACCTCATGTAAATCAGGATTGAATGTAGGAATGATTACGGAGAGGTGAATTTAAAACCAAAAGATGAAAGGTAGAAGATTACAAGTCCAATGAACACGTGGGAGAAACAGACAAATGCAGATTTTGTAAAACAGAACTGGAAACAGCCATGCATCTTGTTGATGGTTGCGATAAACTAATGGTGGAAAAACTGTATACTGAAAGGTATAATAGTGTTGCAAGACATTGAAGTAGTGAACACCTGAAACATAAGCCACAAAGCATTAGAGAAAATGAAGTTTACATCACATGGGATCACTCATTGCAACAGTTAAAAAATATAGAAAACCAGATAGAGTAGTCCACGAAAAGACAAAAGTAGTATTGATCATTGAAATTCCTATACCCAGTGACTACAGTGTCTACCATACAGAGCAACAAAGTCATGAAATACCAGGGTTTGCAGGCAGAAATGAGGACAATGTGGAGAAGGATACCTAGACAGTTCTAGTATTACTAGGAGCAATGGGCCTTTTTTAAAAGATGACTTTACAATCATACTATCTAACTCCATACAAATTGCAGGAGTCATTACTAGGCACAATGCAGGTGCTGCAAAGTGCACTTCTGGCTAGCAAACATTGAAACAATACTAATTTCATGAACTTGAATTATACTTGGACTTAACACGTGTGGTACAATGATTTTACCTCTAGGCAGTTTAGTACAATGCAAGCAATTGCATTATCTGCCTTATTTCCATGTTGGCCACCCCAAAAAGATGGCTGCTTAGGGGAAAGTGAGTGCAGAGAGTGTAGAGAAGAGATGCATACAAATCACCAGAACCCCCAATTAGAAGGTACTGGTAAAGTTAACCAAAATCGTCTAAAATGACGAGTCAAAAAGTGTCAAGGTCTACCCTAGAGACGCAGACCTTGGCCTCAGTGTCAACCCTGCTTCCCCTTCAGGGGAAGGAAAGAAAACCCCCATCCGGAGAAGCAGGGCTGAGACTGAGGCAGGACAAATGTCCTCCAGCTTTTAAAATAAACTGGCCTTCAGGCCATTACTAGCAGCAAAAAGCGAAAGTGGGAAGAGAGAAAAAAGGATGAGTGACTGTTACAGGGCAGCTCTGTATGTATGCCTTAATCTAGAAAGATCACTAAGTGGTCCTATGACACCATCCAGCTCACCACTTAACCAGAAAAGGCCCTGAGGTGGGCAACCTTAACTTCAGCACCATCATAAACATGCACAATGACTCTGGTATACTCTAGTTAATTTCACTGAATCACCAAATCAAAGTTAGTGGAGCTGTTTAGCACAGTTCCAAAAACTATATTGGCTGTCATGTCTCTGATGCTGTTGGTGTACCGACAGTGCTTTACAGTGTGACACTTTGTTTAACTTATACACAGTTGTGTGAGTTCAAGACAGAATAAGAAGGGTGTACGGCTTGCACCCACAGTTTTCATAATGTACATTTTCCTTATAGAAACTTCTGTATAAATAACATGTTCAATTAAAATGTTCATTGTTTTTTGTCCAAGGCATTTGTGATTCAGTTAAATGAGTCCTGATGTCTCCAATTTGATGAGGACTATGTGCAAATAACACGCACCCACACCACACACTACAGCAGTGCTCTTTTATGACTTTCAAAATGAGGTGTGGCCATCAGTTCTGAGGGTGTAAAAAGAAGCAGTATGTACTCTCTCCACGGGAACAGAAGTTGAAGCCACAGGCACTCTAAGAAATGTAAGACTACGGCATGGCCACTTTTTAAGTCAGACCTTCTTTGGCACTTCACTTACACACAAACCCACCCAGCACTATATGAGCACCTGTCGTGAAGAGTAGTGGGGAAATTATTTTTTACTACATTGATTTTGATGAGCATTTGTAATCAGTTACATCAAGAGCTCTTCTCAAGAGAAAGTAATTTGCAAAGCCGTCTTCTAAAGTACAGGAAAGCATCTGCTGCATTATTTTAGAATGCACAGTCAGTTTTCGAGGGTATACAGTATTGACCTATTAACTACCAGTTAAATTTCATGCTATTCCTATGCTTAAGAGCCTCCTGTCCTAGAAGGAAATGGATAAAAGTCATCAAAATCTTCCCTCATCAGGGCACCAATTATTACAGAATACTTACTCTCACCCTACCTAGATGCAGAAGAGACATCTTGGAGAATTCAAATTCCCATGCTAACATATCTTTAAAGTAATCTTACACACTCCAAGTAAACATAAGATTTCTTTAAGGCTTAACAAGCCAGCTAAGAAATTCTGTAGGAATCAACTCCTTCCTGTAGCAAAGGAAACAAAACATAGAACATGACATTATAGGATTAACCCACCCATTGCTTTCACTCTGGTATTACATCCTTGGTGTCTGAACAGGATGCATACTATGCACTCTCCCTTGAACAGAGGGAGTAAACTAAGAGGAGACAAGTCTACCGTGTTCTTTCCAAAGTTGTCTTCAGTGAAGCAATGCAGGAACCTTTTTACTGACTACCTGAAAGCAATTAAACTAAAAGATTAGATCATAAGGACAAAGCATTTTTGGAAATTTTATTTTTTTTTTATAAAGAAGTCAGCATATTTGGGACAGAAGAAATATCGACAAATTGGTGCAACATACAAGAACACCCAGCAGAGAGAATGTTACAGTATCTACTTCACAAAACAAATATATTTGGCCATAATTGTGAAAAGGCAAGATAAAAAATAATTCAGTACAAAAAGTGTAGCCGTGTTATCTGTAGTCGTCGCATTGAATATATGAAAATACTACACAAAAACAGTAATTTCCTAATTTCAATTTCCATCTCAGTGAAAAACATGTCATACAGAGTTTTGCACAGCTTTCATACAACATCTTGCAACTGACTTTTCACAGTATATAACCTGTTAAGATGGTTGCCAAGATCACTTTCTTATGAAGGTCCTATACCGTTTAGAAAGGAAAATACACATTTTAAGGGAAGAAAAATAAATGCATATTTCAGGACAAATACTTATAAAAGGAAATTAGAAACTTTTGCATTTAACAGGCACCTAAAAGCAAATAACTTTCTGAAATGCTTGTTACCCTTTAAAAAACTGGGAAAGAAACTCAAAGCTATGAACAGTTAGCAAAAGTTAAATAAACAAAACATCAAATCGGAAAGCACACTAAGCAGGAAAACAGCATCATTTCTTACCTATGGTATGGTTAACCCATATCTTCACATATGTCTTTATTCGTAGCCTAGAAAAAAAAGAAATTCAAACAGACTAAAACACAAAACCTAAACTACTTGTTTAGCTTGCAATGATGATAGAAAAAAATCAAGCATCTTACTATTCATTCAAGATATGCATCTACCAGCTGACCTTAATATATCAAATGTTTGCAGGCTTCTCAACCAATAGGCATTCTGCTTCACTCCTCAGGTGAGGAGCAGCCTTAATTACAGTCAGGTGTCTTCCCTAAGTCCCCACCTACTTTACAAGCAGTAATGATGTACAGCACAATACTGTTTTACCTTGCTTTTGTAAGAAACATTGCTGTTTTGTCAGATTCATCACCACAGGCTGCTGATTAAACATCATGTCAGAATCTAGGTTGAAATCCCATAGCAAGATCTTTATTTCAGTTGATGTTTCTTGGGGAACTGAATCATAAAATATGTTGTCCATGCTGGCCTTATATGCCATAGCCCATTTCCTGTAGGTATTGGGAGCCATAGTCTATACCCACAGTGAAATCAAGACACTACCGGCTGAACTGAGCAGTAGGCACATGAATCACAAAGTGTGTCAGTCTGTCAACTGTCAGGCGGTGGGAAATGTAGAGGCTATCATCTACATTGTGTGTGCAGGATACCCAGGAAATTTTCATCACCCCCACATATGGCACTTATGCGACCTTTGCTGGAGTAATTTACTAGAGGGCATCAAGTGGGGGTGATGGATATTTCCTTGGCTCATGACCTCATTAAGAAATGCATATAACCCAACAGTCACAACCATCCAAACTCACAAACCAGAAATGTCATACAAAAAAAAAAGACTTTCTGTTATATTAGGAGTACTTAGAGTTAGTAATCAAAATATAATCAGTATATCCAGAAGAATGAGTACAAGTGCAAGTATAAGTGTAAGGATATAGATGATTTCTAAGGTTTAGTTTTGGGTAAGAAATAGAACCAGGCAAAAGAGGAAAGTATTAGAATTATCTGTAGGTAGCTGGGAAGGAAGTATGTGGGCAGGATTTATTAGGTTGATGCAACTGTGAAGTAAATAGGATCTGTTACAGTGGTGAATTTGTCATTTGAACCTTGCCTAAAAAAGGCATGATAGGGTTAGCAAGAGCCTTAGCCAGTATCCGGAATCCCAAGGGTGACAGGTGCAGACCATCTCTGGTAAAGCATTGTGGTCTGTCAATCATGTCATCCCAGGCAGACAGGTACTGGATCCCCTTAAAATGACACCAGAAGCTTAGCCAGTTGTTGAAGTCAATCATTTTGTCCTTGTACTGTGGTATCATTCTGGGTGATGGCAGTATGCTACTCAGGGCTAGGGTCATACCTGCCTGGACTACAAGATCAGAGAGCTCCTCCATATCTCTTTACATGTAGTCCAGGGAGGTGCGTCTCAGGTCATTCACACCGACATGGACAGTGACAGTCATATTTGTACTTGTTGTGGAGTGACCTGAGTGCGTGCATTATGTGGTGGATCCTGGCACCCAATAGGCAGCTGACAGTAACTTTCTGCTTGTTTAGCCTGGTGAGTGGAACATCAGTGTACCTGACTATAGAGTCACCTATGACTAGAGTGTTACATGCGTTTTTATGCCTTATGGGCTGCGGTTGAGTGGCACACTGAGTTTGTGGGCTATGTGTCATTTGAGTTGTGCTGGGAGGTGGAGGTTGCTTGCAATTCTGCTTTGGAGGTCCCTGTTGCTTGAGCAGATTTTTATTGAGAGCCTCCATGAATGTAGGTGTGTGTTTTGTGCTGCTATGTGTGTGTTTTGGTGGTGTAGGCTTTGAGGGACTATGTGATGAGTGTGGTGTGGTGCAATGTTTACCTTCGCCTCTTGACTGTCTAGTCCAGTCTTGGGTGAAGAGACATTTGTTTCTAGTTTGGCTGTATAAGTGTATTTCTCACAGGTTGTAGTGTTGGGTGGTAGGAGGAGAGGGTTTTCTGTGTACATGAGGCAATTGCTGCATTGCTCCAAGATGGCCAGATTCATCAGGTAGACAGGAGAAAATACTGGGAGCTGACCTTTAGACATGCCTAGATAGGTGGCCGATGTCCGTACCATAGTTGCACCAACCTACGACATGCAGTCGCAATGCAGACCCATCATTGACACCTGTATATGGTGACATACAAACAGCACATATGGAGGGATGTGTGTACATAACGTGGTGTACCACCTGTGTAGATGTATGTGTGCAGGGGTGGCTCACAGTTGTCACACCCCATCCTATCATGCCATTTGCAAACAGTACGGTATGTCGCTGTTACGTGACGGTGCTGACATAATGCATACACAGCGGTCAGGTGTTACCAACTATATGTCACATGGCACCTATAACACCTACAACCTCCTGTGTGCATATAGCAGCACATTTGCCAAATATAGCGTTGGTACACATAATGCAATCAATACCGCTGCATGTCTATCAAACGTGTCATCATATGGCAGGTGTATAATTCCCAGTACTGCCATGTGTGTCTGAATATGTGACCAGAGATGCCACATACTGCAGGGAATATGTCCCAGTTGTTACACATCCTTGTACACCATTGTAGAGATCTGTACATACGTCAGTGTGGGAGGCATGACGCCAGTCGGTGTGGTGCATCACACACGTCGGCTATCCGTATACACATGTGTGGTCACCACAGTGTGTGTGTGTCTGTATGTATGTGTGGTGCTTGGTGTGAGGGTGTATGCTAATATATGGTGAGAAATGATCACTAACCCCACGTGGTGACTAACCCATAATGGTGATGCATTGCACTACCCTGTTGATGCCATAGGTCCCAGCCATACTGGCTACCTGTGCATGTAACTTCTCTGTGACACGTTGTGTGGGTGCATAGTACTGTGAGGGTTATGACCACATAGGCAAGGGTCCCCACCTGCACACTATGGGGTGTGCGTTATAGTGGTGTACACCCCATGAATGTGGCCATGTTCCTGTACTGTTACAGGGTTCTACTGCTGCACAGTGTGGCCTCCAGCTACCAAGTGTCACCTCACAACATCATTGGCCAGACTGCTGTGTACAACCCCTGCACCATGTCACCATACCTGTAATGTGTCCTGCTATGTATGTCACGTCTCTGTCCAGTGTAGCCTGTGGCACTGACCACATGCGTCAGGTGCAGTATATGTGCGGACATCTGTGTCATGTTGGTGTTTCCAACAGTCAGGTTGAGGGTACATGTAGCATGCTGATATTGCCAGACGTGCCTGTGAGCAATCCACAGTTACACGTGGGGGACTGCAAACACTGCTACCTGTAGGCACATGCAAGTACAGCATAGGAGGGAACCAGGGTATCACAACCAACATGGTGCTACAGATGTAACCGAGGCACATACCATGAACACATCACAATGCATGCTGCACCTGCACTACATGGTATGACCGTTGCATGCCGACAGTGCACAACCTATGTCACATACACATCTCTCAGTATTCACACACAACCACTGCAACATACACATCCCTCACTATGCATACACAGGTAATATCACATACACATCTCTCAGTATTCACACACAACCCCTGCAACACACACATCCCTCACTATGCATACACAGGCAATATTACATACACCTCTCACTATGCTGTTCACCCTATGCATCAGAATATTTGTGCATAACCCTGCACCGATGGTGTGGATGACAGGGATGCGGCACAGGCTTCATCATATGCACAGGGTGATATGCTTGCCAGAGGCATAGGCTGCACCAATGGATAACATCATGTGTGTCTGTAAGAGCCAGTTAGTTGACTGGACATGTCTGTGCAGAATGCATGTGGATGTTGTGGAGCCCTACAGTTGTATTTGCTGTGTGTGTGTATGTGTGTACACAGTTCTGCCATTTGTGAGGCCTACATGGGGTATAATTGACAGCCCCAGATTGTACAGAGCAGGTTGTACAGCTCACTGTGTCCGTCCATGACCACGTGACCTGTGCTTGCCTGGGGTTGCATGGGCACTACCAGGTGGAGGTCCAGAGTGTCTACTGTCCGATGACACATGTCCGCTAGAACTGTGTCCCCGCTGAGAACGTCCAGGGCCACGTCCATGTGGCCTGCTGTGTCCTGGTGTTGACAGCGCAGCACCAGCTGCACTGCTACTGCTACTGGCACTATGGGAGCGGGCATGTGAGGTGGCACGCTCATGTCAACCTACACTAGGTGGTGTTGCTGACCTATGTCCACATGGCTTATGCCTCACTCCTACCAGATGTTCCATCACAGACAACTCCCGCTCGTGGATTGCCATGCCTCGGTCAAGGATTCCGACCATTTCACCTAATTGCCTATCTAGAACATTAGCAATCTGCTGTTGAGCATTTGCCAATGCCTGGATGTTGTCATTTAGCACATGGATAGCAGCCCTCTGCAGCCTCTTCCCTTCTCTGTTCTGCCATTCAGCACATGCCTGTGCCACCATTACAGTCTGGAACATGCGTCTGGTGATACCAGCTGCTGCGCTCTGTCCTGCAGGTGCATGTCTGCCAGAGGTCCTCCTATGAGCAGCATCAGCCACATGCCTGTGTGGCACATCTGCAGTCATTACACTGACACCATGGTGTGTAGACACACCTTCTGTAGCCACCACACGTTCCTGTTCCACGCTAAAAGACGCTGACTGTCCTTCCTCTATGGCCACTAGTGATGCGGTATGTGTTGGCAGCAGAACTGTTTGCGGGGAAGAGGGGGACATAGCTGGGATGGTAAACATTGGCACACATTCAGCCCCTGACAACCCTGCCTGTACCTCATGCATATGTTCATCACCGCTAGTATCTGTGGGGACACTAACATCAGATGGACCGCAGGAGGGTA
Organism: Protopterus annectens; assembly: GCF_019279795.1. Lineage (NCBI taxonomy): Eukaryota > Metazoa > Chordata > Ceratodontiformes > Protopteridae > Protopterus > Protopterus annectens. Next base: position 686,884,202 of record NC_056750.1, read on the forward strand.
ACGCACCTACATCACCTGTGAATGCAAAGAAATACTGTAAAGTACAATAGACACAAACACACACACACACACACACACACACACACACACACAAACACAGACACACACACAGACATAGACACACACACACACACACACACACACAAACACAGACACACAGACATAGACACACACACACACACAGACACACACACACAGACACACACAGACACACACAGACACACACACACACACACACACACACACACACACACACACACACACACACCATGCATGTGATTTGCCAGATGGCATGCAGCATGCCTGCAATACAGCAGAGGGCATGCAGCTCAGACATTAATATTGTTAGTGAGCATACCTCCCTGGGATGCACACTACAGCAAGCAGGTGTCAAATCATCCTCCACAACACCGTCAGTCTCTAACACATGGTGATGAATCACAGCTCTGGCAGCTCCCAACATGTACATTTTAAAAGTTCCCCGTGTGTTTACACCTATGGTGCAGTGTTTGGGAATACACAGGTGTGTGTTGGGTGCTTTCACACTTTATACTATTGTGCTGTGAACACCGATGATGTCATAGGGTGTGTATGTACGATCGTAGCTACAGGTTATCTTATGTGTTTTACTGCCAGAACTACTATTGTGGTGCCTTTGGTGTTGAATTACATTTGCCTGCCGTGGATTACCTCTTGACCTTCCCATTACATTTCTGCATGTTGCACCTACCATTTTCTGGCGTGCATCCTGCAGCCTACTTTCATTTGTACTTTCCTGGACCTGGCGTATCTTGCATTATGTGTGCTACTGCCGGTCTGCTGTCGGTTTGCTTTGCTCTGCTGTGTCAGGTCTCCTATCTTTGCAATCCAATACCTCCCCTCCTTTCTTTGCATTCCAATGCCTCCCCTATCCTGTTTTGCAGGTTTCTGCAAGCAGACTTGTCAGCTGCTGTCGATTGGCCTTCGTGGGTTGATTGGTGTTGATTGCTCATTAGTAATCCAATTACCCTACTTCCGCATTTCCTTCTTTTCTTCCCCTGACCTTCCTGTTTCTGCTATTGTTTGCGGCACGTGCGTCCGATTACTGGGTTTCGGGCATGTTTTCATCCTCGTACACATGCGCGTTTGGGCACCATGTGTGCTCTCAGCTAAACGATTCCTCCCCACCCCTGTCCTGCAGCTTTGCTTAGCAATGGACAGGCCAGATTTGCAATGCTCCAATGTGCTTACTGCTACGGTGGCACACCCCTCTGCTGATGTCATGTATCTCCTCTGAGCCACTCCTCGGTGTTATACCGCTGTGCCGTATGGTACAACCTTCATCCGACGGGACATTTGCGATTCAGTATTATCCGCCTCATTTACATGGCATTGCCTACTAATTCATAGTTACCGCGCCGAACACTATCGCAGGCCCTTAACAACCCTTGCACCTTGGTTGTGGTGTTCCATGCCTACCATTGTGTATTATGCTGTAAACCTGATTTCTATTATGTTGCGATTTTATGACATTTTTATATTATTTCTTTAAGTTACAGCTTCCGCAAACATGCCCTGCGGTTGTGCTGTGCATTACTGTGGACATGACATTAAATGTTGTTATTTACGTGTTGTGCATCTTTACTTATGCCATTGGCTGTGTATTTCGCCATTGGCATATGTTAACGTTGTGATACCTGGGTCTGGCCCTCTTCCATAGCTCCGATATTCTGTTTGGAAAAATGTAAACCGTGTTTTTTGGTTTACATTTCCGTGGGCTTACGCTACGCCTGCACCACTTCATGAATTGCTTTATGCCTTCATTTGCATGGTGCAACACGGCACATGGGGTGATTAGCATACCAACGCCGGGGGCTGCGCAGTTCTGGCGTACGCTGGTAGTGCACGTGGAATTGGATCGTACCTGAATCGCTCGACGGCCATATTTGGCGTTATTCCGCCTACGCTATGCCTGCGCTTGGCGCAAGCTTCATGAATCCTGGGGAACAATTATATTACTTTTGGGAAGCAAATACCTCATAAGGATTTTCATTTGTACTGTATTCCTTGCCTAGGCCCTGATCATAACATACCTTGCTGTCAGTTTTGTGCTAAATTTAATCAACGCACTATTAAATGTCGGTATATTTTTGCTTCAAAATATTTTGGCTCACGATTTAATTATCCAGAAATGTCATCGGTTAGCAATCCGACTACTGGAATACCTAAAAAAATGCAAGAAAAAGGCAAAGACAGGCCGTCGAGGTCCAAAATTGATGACGATGCTTCTCCTAAGCTAGTTGCCAGTTTGCCGGTACTCAGTGAGGCGCTTTCATAGCCCCTGATACCTGCTACTTTTTATTCATAGGCCTCTACTGAGACCCATTCAAAGTCCGGTATGCCACGAGATGCTTCAGTTATGGAACCCGCGGATGTCTCTACCTTAGATGGGTCCAGAGACGCTGTGCAGGCACCAGCTTCTGAGGGTGTTTTCAGGCTTACAGATTTGTATATTAGACCGACACCATCTTCAAAACTAAGGCAAAAAAGAGAGACTTAGGGATTTTCTTCTTCTTCCTCAGCATAGGCCTTTGGCTATACCTCCTGTTCTAGACATTGTTGATGTTTTTTTCAGAATCTAGTATGGCTCCTGATTCTCTGCCTCCGGCTCCTTGAAAGCCAGACAGATACTACAGGGTTCCTGATTCCCACAAATTCCTTTTCAAGAATCCTATTGCAGATCCTAAAACCATTTCTCAGGGTTCCAAGGGCATTAAGGCCTCTACTGGTAAAAATCCTACCCCTTCAGATAGATATTCCAGGGCGCTGGATAGATGGGGTAAGAAGGTTTTCACTTCTGCAACCTTGACAATCAGAGCTTTAAACTGTCAGTTTCATATGCTTAAATACCAACAGCATATCATGGGTCTGTTTAAACAGAAAATGATGTTAATTGCTGACTGTGTCAAAATAAGGATTTACAGGATTTATTGCATTCAGCTGAACAAGTTGGAAAACATACTTTGCAATGTGGTTTTGATTCTTTTTAGGCCTCTTGCAGGGCTGCTGCAACTGGGTCTGTGCTAAGGCGGCATGCTTGGCTCAAAGAGCAAATGCTGCCTGATCATGTTAAAGAAACATTGTAGGATGCTCCTTTACACCAGGACCGTCTCTTTGGTAATAAAGCTGAAGAAGTTTTAAAAAAGATGGAAGATAAAGCTAAATCAATGCAAACTGTGAAAGATTTCTTACAAGTGCAACCTCCTAGATTTAGTAGACATTGGCCTACTAAGAACTTAGATGGCAATATCGGTTTTCCTTCTTTGGAGATGTACAGCCCTTTCTCAAGAATTGCTCCTCGTTTTATCCATCTCTGTTTTTCTACATTTGTAGTAAGTGTCTGCATTGTTTTCAACATTTCTAAATCTAAAATCTCAGAGGGTTGTAATTCCTCACTCAAAAGAAATACTTCTGAAACTGAAGCTGCCTGTTTTGCAGCTGTGTCAGTTCTTGCATTACTTTTTGAAATCCTATCCTGTTGCTTGGTATGAGCTACGCATTTACAAATAGCTACTTTCTGAGGTAACTGAATAGATTCTAACAAATCCAAAATAAACTGTGCATGATTAATCGGTTTTCCAGTAGATGTTATAATTCCTCTATTCTTCCACTGTTGCGCAAAAACATGTAGAGTAGAAAAAGCATACTGGCTATCAGTAAAAATATTCACACATTTACCCATTGCTAAGGTACATACCCATGTCAAGGCAATCAATTCTGCTGCTTGTGCAGATAAATTGTGTGGTAAGGATTTCACTTCTAGAATTTCAGTATCAGAAACTACTGCATATCCTACTAGATTCTGCCCTGTAATACCAATCTGTTGGCATGGTTTCTAAACAGTTCTTGCTCATATTCTTTATCAGGTCCTGGTGTGCTACAGTAATATAGAGTACAGTGCAACAAATGCTGTTTATCAGTGTCAAGGGAGGGAGACTTACTGATGGCTACATTCATCAGTTCTTCGGTTACTGCCCCTGGACCAGTTGTAACCAAGTCCTGGCTGTACCAATAAAATGTTTCACCCTCCGGTCGCACTACAAAAGTATCCATTTGTCACTGTGCTTCCATACCCTGCATGGTTGGAACTACTGCTATGCCAAATATCTGCATAAGGTCTCTGCCCAAAAGGTTTACTGGGCATTTTGCAAAAACAACAATTTTGCTTTTCTGGGTCATCCCTGAAACAGGGTCAGTTATTGCTATGTTATGGGAGAGTGGCTCTCGATACAGCTGTCCATTAGCTGCTTTCACTAATATACAATCAAGTGATTCTGAATTTTCTGGTAGTTTGGAAGGATGTATCAAGGTTCGCGATGCCCCTGAGTCACACAGAAATGTAACTTCCCTGCCCTCTACCAGAAGTGTAACTTCTGGTTTCGTGTCTGCTAAATAGAGCTCTAGGCTCAATAATGCTAAGTCTAAAATTTCACTTTCTTCACTATCTGTGGTTTCTTGCACTTCCTCTATTTCTTCTGTCACATTCTCTATCCTTTCTATCACATTCGCATTTATCTTTTCTCAGTTATTCTTTTCTAGTGATTCTTGACTATCATATAGTCAGTCCTCACCCTCCTTATCTTCCATGGCTACCTTCTTATTTTGCTTGCAATCCCTTGCCAAATGTCCCTTTTTTCCGCATTTAAAACATTCACCCCTTTTCTTCCTTTCTTCAAACTCTTCTGATCATTTATCAGATTGTTTGTTTCCCTGGGCATTTTTCTTGCCCTTTTTCCCCGACTGTACTACAAAAACTTCAGCTCAGTCTTCTACAGCAAATACTTGAGTTTTCTTTTTCTTTTATTATTAAAATGCCTTTTGGCATGTCTTGCATATTCAAGTAATGACTGTAATTTACTTGTACGGTGATCTACTATGTGCTTTGTAATAAAGCTGAAAATGGGTGTAATACTGCCTTTCAAAAATGCATTCTTTAGCTGCTGCTCATATGGGGAATCATGTGTCTGGTCTTCAGGTACCTGCATTCCACAATGGTTGTTAAAACACTAATAATCTAGCATAATATCTATCAACTGTTTGACTTTCTTGTTGGATGCATTGATTAATGCAAGTCCAGTCGGCCCTAGGCTTCCATTTCTCAGAGATTCAGTCTGTCAGACCTTTCACTCTGTTATCCAGCTCTGCGTTACTATGTGGGAGTGGCTTGTGTTCTGTGTCACGAGGATTCCAGTTGCCACTGATCATGTGCCAATCTGGACCTATGATCTGTCTGACTACTTTTTCTACTTCTTCTCCATTTAAATGGTAACTTAACCTCATGCCCTGCAAGTCTAAGAATTTTCTAAAATTAACTTTTGGATGGGGAATTCCCTCTGTGGCTTTTCGGATATCTTCCGGTGTCCACAGTCTATATACTAGGAGTGTTGGGTCCTGCCCTTCCTGTCCTGCCTGAGGATTTGGTACTTCTATGAGCGGGCACAGCTCTTCTTCGCTCATAGCTCATGAATTTTCGTTTATTTGATATTCAACATCCCCTCTCAAGTTGCGTGTTTGAGACCTAGTCTCGATGGGATCTCTGTAGTCATTTAACTGTGTGCACTGGGCAGATTGCTGTAATGTGGTTGGTTCCTGGAATAACACGTACAAATACCAGATATGTGTGGCCAACTGCTAAACTGAGATATGGCCTGAGTGTGTGAGCATGCCCAGTTCAGGCTTTCCATGGCATGTTGTCTGACATGTGTCTCATTTATCAAAGTGTGCGAGCATACCCAGTGTGAACTTTCCATATGTTGAACTCTGCAGTCCACCACATTTGTGGATGAGTGTGAACTTTAACAATATCTCACGTTTATGGTTGTGTGTTGGCTGTCATATTGTGTACTTACTGGCCAACTGCTTTGTGTCTGAACACAACAGGGATTATACAGTGCCTGCAGGGTTTGCATGGGATACTTTGCATACAGTTGTCAACATCCTTTCATACTGACCAAACACTGTAGTACCGTATAGTGTACTGGTTCAGTACTTTCACTGTGGTGGACAGTATCCTGGGCTTTAGTCCTATCACTGCTTTAAATTTTCATAGTGAGCACAACAGACTGGTTAGGGGCCAGTTGTGCACATATGACCATGTTGCATTATGTTCAGATATGGACTACTTAAACCAGGCTTGTCCAACATTGGTAGTGTATTCCACAACATAGGTGGACATTGGCAAACACTAGCGATGTGCCCTAGACCATTTCTAATGCTAGTCAGAGAGTGTGTTTGTCCTTCGACACACATTGTAACTGGAGTTTGCCATGACATATGTCATGGTTAGTATACTGTGCCTCCGTCTACCCCTGACATAACAGTGATACCCAGGGAAAACCTACCATCTCCCATCCACTCATCAAGATTCCTCTTGAGAGTCGATGAGTGACTCTCTGGCTAACCTGTACTGGGAGTTTACTCAAGAGTGGGGGGGCTTCTGTGTTATGGATCAATCAGTACGGCATGTCCTATGTATATCAGTGCTGGGGTTCAGGTCTCTCATGTGCATAGCTCACTGCCATTCAGATTGTACAAGGTGCAGCATGTTCATTGATTCCAGCTTGGACATGGCTTTATACATCAGGCACAGCTTGCCTCTGGGCGGGCAGTATGGCACTGTGTGGAGCTGCAGTTTGTTTAATCAGGCAACACATGGCATCTGTTCAAGCTCTTTGATACTCCTGGTGAGGTCCTTTTGGGGTCTTTCCAGTTGATGGAGGTGTCTGCTGAGGTACATCCCACAGGGGCCATTGTAGTCAATTGTGAGGCTGATGAAGGATGACTGCAGAGCCACAATGACCTCCCCTGATCTAGATCTGACTACCTTCATGATTAGGTGGGTATATGGTATGTTTCTGTAACCACTACAGCCACATGCTTGTCCAATGCATGATATCTATCAACTTGTGTTCCCAGGTCTCTTATTACATCTTAAGTACTTAATGGGTTAACACCTATGTGGTAATTGGTGGGCACTTACTGTATATCCACAGGGGTTGACTATACCCTTTTCTGCAATTAGCTTGCTGACCTGGCTATGGCACCAGTTGTCTGTTTCTATGTGGCCCTTTTGTGGGATGCTTGTGTCAGCTGGAGGGTCAGTTATGGTGGCCAGTTTGTAGTCCTCTGCAAACTTGTTCAGACACAGTCCTTCCATGTTGGCCTGTACCTATGGGACATATATACAAAACAAGGGAGGTCCCAGGACCGAGCCTTGTGGGATGCCAGTTGTATCTGGTTTGTAGTCTGACATGGCTGCAGCATTTCTGACCATGTCAGTTCTGTCCTTGGTCTGGTTTGCAACCCCTCTACTGACATAGGGGTTTATATTTAAGCTGGTGAGCTTATCTATAATGAACACGTGGGGTATTGTATGGAAGCCTTTTGCAAGGCCCAGCTAGGCTGTGTGGACCACATTCCCCTCATCAATGGCCTTAATGACTGTTTCAAATGAGTCAAACATGTTTAAGGGGCAGGATCTGCACTTATGAAAGCCACACTGGGTAGGGTCCAGTGTCAGTAGGTCCCCAATATTTTTATGTCTGAGGCACATGCTGATCCTTTCCATAGCTTTGCAGACCAAGCTTGTCAGGATTCTGGGGTGGTAGTTTGCAATATCCATTCAGGCAACACCTTTGTGGAGAAGGACCACTGTTGTTGTACACTGCTCTTTGGGTACATATCCTGTGGTAAGGCTGACACTGAGCAGTAGTGTTATTTGGCGTTCCATTCTTCTTGGAGTCCATGTTGTACTCAGCCTAGGACACCATCTCGTACCATTGATGCTGTGTGTTTTGCTTTGTAGATGCTGGCTGTTACCTCAGCATCTGCAATGTCAGGGAGCCAGCACTCTGCTGGGATAGATATTTGGCAGTTTGGGGGGGGTTGTACTGCACCTGTCAGGTTGGATGTTGGCAATATGTGTGTGTGTTTGGTATATTGTTTGTAATATTTGAGTGATTTAGAGCATATCTGTGAATTCCCAACAAGGTTCCTACCATCAGTTAAGAAAGCCTTGTGATTATCCTTAGTGTCCTGTACAATTTGTATCTTCATAGGTTCATAGGTTGATACTAGGCTATCTGCACTAGGGCATTCATAAGCCTAGCCAGAGTGTGTGTGGCTTTCGCCACCCCTTGCTATGTGAATATTATGGCCATTTAGGATTTACTTTACTGTGCCTCTGTCTGAACGTGACACAGTGAAGACCCCCAGTGTACATCTACGATCACCCATCCACTTGGCAAGATTCCTGTTGAAGAGAGTCAGTGAGGGGCTCTGCCTAACATGGAGTGGGATTCCTTTCCAGGGTGTAGGGGGCCTCTGGGTTATGTATCTGTCCCTCCAGCACATCCTATTTCATTATGTGTTGAGGTTGACATCTCTCGCTCTCACAGCTCCGATGGATTTGGGTTTTCTGGGGTGGAGCATGTCCATTAATCCTATGTTGGACATGGCCTTGTACAACAGGCATACAACGCCTCTGCATAGGCAGTATGTGACTGCATACAGCTGGGGTGTCTACAGCCAGGCAGCATATGACATATATTTGAGACCCTTTATCCTCTTGGTGAGGTACCTTTGAGGTCTTTCTAACTGCTGCAGGTGTCGGGTAAGGTACATCCCAAATGAGGCATTGTACTAAATTATGGGCCTGATAAGAGAACAGTATAGGGGCACAATGACCTCTGTTGATGTAGATATGAATCCTTTCATGATAAGGTGGCCAATATAGACGGTCTTCCTAGCCACGTTGGCAATGTGAGTGTCACATGACAGGTTACTGTCCACTTGTGTCCCTAGGTCCCAGATTACTCCTTCCATACATAATGGATTACCACCTATGTGGTAATTTGTGAGTACCTTGTTTGGTATTTGGTGAGACATTCATACTGTCCAGTGTCTTCAGGAAGGCTGAGTAGGGTTCCTGTGTGTGAGAGTGTGGTCTGTAGCATTCTACAGACTGTACAGCAGTTTTGCCTACGGTTAGTTGCACATGGGTGATCTCCGATGCTTCGTGCATTGTCAATTACCTGGACGTGTGGGTATCTTTGCTGAATATGGATACTCCCCCTCCTTTTATGGTTTGGTCCAGGTTTTGGGGCCATAACGCATGATATGAGGTATAACCTGGTAGTGCTGGTGTGCTCTCAGGAGCCTTGCTGCAGGTTTCTGTCACTGCACAGACATCGATGTTCTCCATACTGGGGAGGGCCTCAGGAGCATGCATGTTGAGGTTTAGATGTCTGGCTTTGGGCAGCATTACCCTTATGTTTCTTTCCACTTATGTTTTCTAGGGAGGTGGGTTAGTCATTTCAGCCTTGCCTACAAAAGGCTCTATGGAGGTGGCAAGAGCCTTAGCCAATATCCAGATGCCCAGGGGTAACAGGTGCAAGCCATCCCTGGCAAAGCAGCGTGGCTTGTCAAGCATGACATCCCAAGCAGACAGACATTGGATCCCCTTGGAATGACACCAGTAATTGTGCCACTTGTTAAAGCTGATCATTCTGTGTTTGTACTGTGGCATCATTTTGGTGAGGGTAGGATGCTGCACAAGGTCAGTGTCATACCGGCCTGGACTACATAATCAGAGAGCTCATCTATGTCTCTTTTCATGTAGTCCGGGGAGGTACATCTCAGGTCATTCACACCAGCATGGACAATGACTGCATCATATTTGTACTTGCTTTGGGGTGACCTGCGTACTTGTGTTATGTGGAGTATTGTAGCAGCCTACAGGCAACTTACTGTACCCTTTCCCTTGTTCAGTCTGGTGAGCGGGACAGCAGTGTGTCTGACTATGGAGTCACCTATTACAACTGTATCAGGCATGTTGTTTCTCCTTCTGGCCTGTGACTGTTTGGCACACCAGCTTTGTGTACTATGTGTTGCATGTGCTATGTTTGGAGGTAGTGGTTGCTTGGGTGTCTGCTTTGGAGGCCTCTGTTGATGTGGTGTGTTTGTAATTAGAGCCTCCGGGAATGTTTTTCTGTGTTTATGTCTTTGGTTTGCAGTTCTGATAGGTCTATGTGAGACTGGGTTTGTGGTGTGTGCGTGGTTACCTTCTCCTCCTGACTAGTTTTGACAGTACTGAGTTGAGAGAGCTCAGCCTCTGGTTTGGATAAATGGTTGCATCTCTCACATATATTTGTATTTCTTGGGGGGAGGAGTGGGTTGTCTGTGTACATGGGGCAGGTGTAACATTGCCTCAAGATTCACAGATTCAACTTGTTGTAGCTGGCCTTATTGGATTGTATGAGTGGACATATTTTATTGCCATACTACTGATCAGAGATTACTTCCCTTTTTAGGTGTGCTCTATCATGTAGTAGCTTCCTCATTCTCTTGCATGGTTTGGTAATGGCTGGGGTCCACCATGCCAGATGCCTGCATGTATGGCATTGTGTCTTGGTTTTATTTGGGATTGCATAATCCATGCATTCCTGGCAGTGTTCATGGAATGCCTGTATAATGGGTTCTGAGGTGTGGCCCATATTTTGCACATGAACAGGGCCTTTAATGGATTCCACATCAGTTTGGAGGAGTGCAACATTTGCTTTCCACAAGTTTTTCACTGTGGTTTTCTAGCCAGGGACTGTGGTCAGGATGTGCATATCCGGTGTGATTACTCTATGGTCTGATCTTACCAGTGAGAGATACACTTCTCATCTTGCCATCCAGTACCCATGTTGCTGATTATCACATCCAGTATGCTTACCCCTCTTGTGGGAGTGGTACGTTGTTCCTGAGCATTTTGGTTTATGGATTCTAGGAACCTTTGTCCTAGGGTGTTGGAGCTAGAATAATGCTCCCAGTCTATGTTTGTGTATTTTCAGTCACCCAATATAATGTGGTTTGGAGAGCTTGATATATGCATGTATTCCAACATAGGCCAAGTGCAGTTCCTGGTGTTAGGACAGTAGACTGTAGCAGGCTATAAACTGGGAGGCAGGTTTAGCCACTGTTACTTAACCATGGCTATTCCATGCTGCTTCTTGTTGTGGTACCAACATGTGGGTGTGGTTATCCTTGACCATTATTGCTAGTCACCCTCCTTTTGTAGCTTGTTCCATGTTTTGGGGCTGTACAGCACAGTATGAGGTGTAACCTTGTAGTGTTAGGGTGCTGCTGTGAGCCTTGACCCAGTTTTCTGTTACAGAACAGATATCAACATTCTCCATACTGGGGGAGTTTAGACTGCATGCATCTTGCTGTTTAGACTTCTGGCATTGGGTAGCATTACATCTATGTTCTTATCCCTTGTGATACCTATGGAGGTGGGTTTGTTTTGAGCCTTACCTATTCAAGGCACACTGGGGGTAACAACAGCCTTTGCCAGTATCCATAAGGCCAGGACAGATAGGTGCATGCCACCCCTAGCAGGTGGAGCATCATGTCGTGCTCAGCATGTTATCCCAGGCTGGCACACATTGGATCCCCTTTGACTAACAGCAATACTTCAGCCAATTATTGCAATTGATCATCTCATCTCATATTGTGGCATCATGCTTGGTGAGGGTAGGATGCTAGTCAGGGTCATCAAGTTTGCATATACTACATAGTGTTACATTGCTTAACACATGGCAATCATGCCTCAGGTGGTGCTGCAGGGCTGCCTATGTTGGATGCACATACTACACTCCCTGTACATGTTTGAAAGCAGGTTGTGTCAACTTAGGCACCCCTTTTACTATATGTGTGAGTCGGAGAGAGGTATCATTTCCAGGGTCCCTACTGAGCCAGTGTATGTGCTGTGTGTTGCCAAGGCCAAGGCATACTGGGCATGCCTCCTTCTGCCTACTGGGGCAGGCTCAGGTTGTTCCTCCTCTGAGTCACGCTCTACCTGTGATTGACTTGGCAATGGTGGGGGGCTGTTTGGCCCAGCTCTATGGTGATCCTGCTGCAGCTGTTTTCACAGAATCATATTATGTAGCATAGCACATACCATGACAATTTGGGTACATGTAGTTGGTGAGTACTGCAAGGCTCCACCAGATGTATCCAGGCACTGGAACCGTGACTTGAGCAGCCCAAACACACGCTCGATTACATTTTGTGTTTGTGCGTGTGCCTCATTATGGCGTTCCTGTTCAGCTGTGTGTGCATTTCTGATGGGTGTCATCAGCCACAGCTCCAGTGCATATCCAGCATCCCCTACTAGGTGACCATGTGGGATGTCCCCACTGGAAAATGTCTGGTACAGCTGCGTCAGATGCCAGATATGGGAATCATGGTAGCTTCCAGGGCAGCCAGCACACACATTCATTATTATGCCCTGGGCATCACACATGACCTGGCAGTTGATGGAGGGGAAGCCCTTGCGGTTAATGTAGGCCCTACCCCGCTCACCAGCTGGTGCTTTGATGCATATATTCGTGCAGTCTATTGCACCCACTACCTCAGGGTATTCCGCTATTTGCTGGAAGAGCCACTTATTGCTAGCCAATGCCTCACGGGAATTGGGGAAATATACATGATCTCCGACATGTACTGACATGGCATCCAGGAACTGGTGCAGTACCCTGGATGCTGATGCCTGTGAGATCCCCATCATATCACCAGTTGGTCTCTGGAAGGTACCTGTTGCTAGTATTCTTAAGCCAACACATACCTTGGTTTCCACTGGGATGGGTTCCCCTCTGTTGGTTCTGTGTGTGAGGCGTGGCCTGCACAGCTCAACAATTTGCTGCAGGAGGTCTCTGTCCACTATATAGCGCTCCACTATCTCCAGCTCATGTAACCCCTGGTAGGTGACCCTGGGCCTGTACACTCTTCTCCGTCTCCTCACTGTGGGTTGTCTGGCACCATTTGCATTGTCACCACCCTCAGCAAGTCGCCTATGTCTCCTTATGACAGCTATGGCAGCCCCTAGCATTTCTGCTTTTTCAGTTTTCACTTCTAATAGCTTACTCCTGTCTTGCAGTGTCTCTTGAGAGAAACATCCTGCACTGCTGTTTGCAGAGTTTTAAGTGTTGGGCTGGGCTACTATTCTGCCTGTGTAATTGCCTGCTTCTAATTGTTTTCACCTGCTAGCTCCAGCAGTATTCTCTGCTAGCTTCCTACTATTTCTGTTGCTTCCTTTTTCCTTTCTGTTTCCTCAGGGGGGAGCAACGCGCATACCAGCGGAAACACGCTCATAGTGGCTAACACACGCACACATGCTTACACAGTTTAGAATCTACTTATTTGGGTGAAAACACGCACACACCAGTGCAAACAGTCTTATAAGTCTGCCAACAAGCTCCTACATGCTCAGTCTGCCTTACACGTGCGCACACTGCCCTACTCGCCTCCTGGCACACACACGTGCACATGCACGCCCAGCAAGAAACTTTGGTGTTGGCTACAGTGTACACCTTCCATTTCTTGACTTTCCCATGCTTATCTTGTGGCACTCCTCTTTCCATGATGTGTCTGACATCTGTCACGTAACACTGTCCTCCAGTGAACTGCATTTCCTTCTGCCATTCCCCCCTGTGATGTTACCTATCTCCTACTCTGTTCCTCCCCCTTATGTAACTCGGAATGTGCTCATTTGCTATGTGATGGTGGGATTCAGTATCCTAACACTCATTTACATAAGATTGCCTACTAATGCTTAGTTACATGTCTTAGACTCAGCTTCCCCCTTAGCAACCACTAAACAGTGGCCATGTTGTTTTAGGTCTGCTGGTCCCTGCATTGTAAATCCATGTATTGCATAAAACCCACATTTGTGGGTTTATAACCTTCATTTTTATGTTTTATATAGCGCAGCCCGTTTGCGTGGGGCTGCGCTACGTTTAAACATCGCCGAAAAAAAAAATAATTTTTTCTCATATTTGCATCGGGGTACCTTGCCAATGGCCACATATTTGGCCATTGGCATGCTGCCTGACACATAGGCACCCTTTATTTGGAGTGGACATCGCTCCATTGTGTTATTTGCAGAAACGTACTCAGTTGTCAACTGAGTACATTTCTGCAGCTAACACGACTCTTACACGGGCTGGTTTCAGCTTTGTGGATCGCTAATCTACCTCATTTGCATGCCTTTCGGCTGCAAGTGAGGTGATTAGCATATCCACGCCCAGTCCATGTAAGAGACATTTTAGCTGTTCTCTTACATGGAATTTCGGGCTGTTCCTGGATTGCGAGGGCTGCATGGAGTCTTACACGACTAGAACTCCGTGCAAGCCTTCGTGAATCCTGCCCATTGTTTTTGAATTATTACTTTTTTTTGTTCCCTACGGTTTGCTTCCTCAATCCACCTGTGTGCCTGAGGAATGCCTAATTGACATTGCTTTTTTACCTGACCTCTTGCATCAGTTTTAAGCTGTTTGACAAGTTTAATAAGCGAGGATTTTTCTAATTTGCCATCAAATTCATATTTATTAACCCATTTTGTATAGTACCTAACATTGTTGGCGCGTTGTAATTGCATATATATTGCATCTTCAGTTAATGGCAGATCTTGGGATCTTTTTGTGCACTTATTTCCCATTTTATTTTAACCTTTGAGCTGTTATCTAACCCTTCTTTTAATGTGGTACCATGATTTTTCTCTCTCTTTTTTTTTTTTTTTTTTTACAGTTTATCTAGAATAACTGCCTTACCTATTCTGTTTCCCTGATCTACGACAAGACTGCAATCTTCCTGTCCCTGACTTGTACAAAACAAATCTCCTGACAGATGACACAAATCAAGTCCCTGAACTAAAACAGAGAAAGGTAAATCTCATCTTACCTGAGACTTCGTGATTGACCGTCTCCTGGTTCGTTCAGTAACTCGCAGCAAGGAGACAAAAACGTGCTAATACAGAGTTTGTCTAATTAAAATCAGGAAGTGAAACCATTCATATATATATGAGGAATCTGTTCACTCTTATTTTACAGTACATTGAGCAGCTCTAAAAATAAAAAAGTCAGTCCCAGGTTTCAGACAGAAATCAAATCTTTATTGATAAAAATGGTTATTATCACATGCATAAATGCAGTTAGCTTATGTTTTATTTTATTTTTTTTACCAGGTGACTGACCTAGGCCATTAGGGCAAGAGAAAACATTGGTACAGCAACATTCATGTAAATAAACAAAAATGTAAAGGATTGAATGTCTACTACTACAATATATACATCACAGGAATATTACTAGAGGAAGCAACATTTGTGAAATCATTACATCAACAATGCTGAAGGAAAAATGGATTCACACAATACTCAATTTACATGGAACTATGATTTCTTGTGACACTCGTATTTTGAGGAGTTTTCTTCCATTCCAGGACATGAACAGCAGACTAGTGTGTCTTCCACTGCCTTTTGTAGCTTTAGTCATGATACATGTTCTACAAAGAGAAGACATCAATAATTATTGAAGGCAATAAAAAAAAGTTTTATAGAAGCATACATGCGAGTGTAATTAAATGATCTGTAAGGTTGTATTTCTGAAACAAAGCTTTGGGTAAATATACCCTTTCATATTCCTTTTACCAAACCATCACTTACAAATATCCCTAATGCATTCATTCAACAAATCTGATTACACACACTCACATTAAGTCCCATCAGTCACAACACTGAACTTTGAGAAAAAATACATAAACATTTAATGAATGAAAATATGAAATTTCAGTAACTTGAAATCATGGTCTGAATTTGTACTTGGATAAGTGTACTGTTCATAAAGGTAGCAGAACTTGAAGGAACATAAAGTGCTTAAATGAGGGTCACTCTCAATAGATGAACCCAGCATTCCTGTATGCTTTGTAGAAGTGAAACTTTCTAGCACATAGAACATAATGATGTAGTGGAATGAGTCCACAGCAGTAGTCTCATACTCAAACAACTTGCTCCATATGTCACTGAGAAGAGAAGAATGAATTACATTGAACCCCAGCACCATTGTATGCCCTGACATCTGTGAAAACCAGCATTAGGTCAAAGCTTAATCCTTACAATACCAAAGATTAAGCAATCTGAAGTATCTGTACATGTTCTCATACACTGTAATATTTACCATGGTTGTATTTAGTATCCACGGGCATATATCTTGAATTCATTAAGTACTTAAGTAGTGAAACTATTATATCGACTACATGGTCAAATAAAAAACCCTGGCATGAAGGACTTTGTCATCTTCAAGACTTTTGAAATGCAGTGCATCAGATAGCTTACTGATATAAATGATTAGGTCACTGCAACACAACCAAAAATGTAGGCTTAGCACATTTGTAGCTCACAAGTATTAGTGCATGAACTCTGATGGTGTGTCTGTTGAAATTTACTATAGGATGAGAGCCGACATGTTCTCATTTACATGAATTTACATTTTTTATTTTAAGACACTATACAATGAACAGACCAAGAAGAAACTTCACCAATGCTCTATAAATGCATCATGTTTGCACTCTATTACTGACTATGGTCCATCCATGACCACTTTTTCTCTTTTCAGCATTGGGTTGTAATGTCACTGTCACATTAAGTGACCTTCTATAGGCAATGATCACACCTATGGGTAGCTAGCTCTCCTACTTATTCTTCCGTAACAGACATGCATTCATATCTTGCTGAAAGTAGTCTGTTTTTGCCTCGGATGACATGTTTTATTAAAGTTTGGGAATGATTTCACACCACTGTGCTGGCCTTTTGATTTTCATACTAGATAAAAGTTCATGCAATGGGAAATGTTAAGTACAGATTTTTACCAACTTATTGTCCTGAGTTATAATCCTATAGGAGCCTGCTGTTGATTTTTGTGCCCTAAAAATGGACCCAGAAATTGCTTACAGATATATTTATGCATTTTCAAGTATCCCCGGAACAAATTTCTTATGACATTCGTGAGGAAAAACATAAGTAAGGACATCTTTGGAACATAGTGTTAAAATAGGTTTCTCGTGCTTCTTATAACAGATGGAACTACAGTTGAGAACCCAAGGAAACAGGGATTGCTTTGTTGCCTTATTTCATTCTCAACATTCGGTAAAAGAAGCATCGTCCTGGTTATTGTTATGGACAGTTAAGGTTTTGCTATGTACCTGTCTACAGACACTCCTTAACTGAAGTATAGGGAGTAAAACATTGGCATGCTTACTGTGTGGTTCAGGCTGGTTTCAGTAGTAACACAAAAAGATTTAAATATATTTACAAATTACTAGGATAAATTGTACTCGAGAATACAGTATGCACTGCAAGTGGCAAGAATTTGCAGAAATGGATAGCTTATGTCACCAACTAATACATATTCAATTTTTTTAAATATATTTCTAATATACGGAAGTAAGAAATAAAATACACTGCTGTCAAAATAGAGTAATAGAATTGGAGGAGGAGTACTGAGCAGGAGGGAAAATTACTGACATGGAGAGAGAGACAGAGAGAGAGAGAGAGAGAGAGTTGATTCATAAACACGAGAATGTTATGGAAGGACTTGAGAGAAATGGAAAATGTAAGTGTTTGCTGAAGAGGTAGAAGAGCTTCCATTAGTAGCATGGTATCATTAAAAGTGAGATAAGGCCTTCTGTGACAAAAATGTCAGAGCTGCTGAAGCTGTGGGTTCAAAACAAAGGAAGATTACAGTTATTTAGCATAAAGCAAATGCCCCAAGAAGGCACTAGTTCATTAGGTCTAAGGAAAGTGCCCTTGTAATGAATCATGTTATATAACTCTTTTGAAACCACAATCAAGAAGGCACTCTAAGTTAAGTGTCTCACATTAATTCGGTGTGAAAGAAATCCAAAACCAACCCTATATTTAGCAAGGCAACAGTGAAATTGTTCCGATGTCTACCTGTACTGAAATATTATAAACCCTGTCTGCAGTTTAGTGATCATACAGTTTAGAGAATATAATCCAAAAAAAATAAGACAAAGAATAAAAAGGGGCTGCTCATAAACATCTAGCTAGCATAGCAAACCTTCACCAGTTTAGTGCATATTTTGTCCAGAGTAAAGCATCTCTTGTACTTCAGAAGATAGGAACACTGTCTCTTGCAGGTGCAGGTCACATTGACTAGAGCACTGGGGTGATAATTCTCTAGCAACCAGTTAAGTGAAAACTGGCATAAATCAGCATGACAGATGATGTTGCCAGACCTAGACCTCAGAGGTGGGACATTTGGCATAAGGACCATTTCCTAAATGGTTTGGATTCTCAAGGGCCAAAAATGCCTAATAGCTCTTCATATCTATGGGAGAGCACATGACAGCATCTGAGATGGCTGAGACTGAGTGAGGCTTTGCAAACTTCATTTGGACTTCTGAAAAAATTGGCAAAAAGCACAGCCCCCCCCCTCTGTCAGAGCTGACGTTTACTGAATTACCACAAGAACTATGCATCCAAACTAGGAAATACTGTGATACCCTGAAGTTTGAAATTTTACTTTCACATCATGATTACTTGCCTTATTCCTTAAGGATAAATTCAGTCTGAAGAAAACATGAAATATTCAATTAGAGATTTTTATGTAGATTACTAGCCAGGCATAAAAAAAGCATCTCATGACTGAAGTAGTAAAGATCTCATTGTAATAGGATTGTGCTGCACAAATCTAACAGTAGAATACAATGTGTCATTTTTCTTGAATAAGGATTATAGAATAGTTTGCTACTTTAAGGAGAGGTCTTGGATGCAAGTTTTATGAAGAGCTTTTACACCTGCTCCTTTGCCTTGAAGTGGTTAATGGAATGGCTCGCATCCATACCTCTCCACTTCTTAGAGAGAGAATCTGGACAAAGCCACAAATAATGAGAGGACAAAGGCCCAAAAATAAGGACACTTTTCAAATAGTCCTCTTACAAACTTAGAAAGTTGGTAGACTGTTAAATAAAATTAAGAATTCAATACACAGGAGGTTCAGGTTCAAAAGTTTACTAGTGTACACCAGGAGGCAATAAACGTACAAGTACAGAATTTTGTCTAACATGAAACAGGAAGCACACAATTTTATATAGGTTTAACATTCAAGCTGTGCCCACCTTACTGACTTGGTATGTCACAGGGCATCTACATCACTTTAGCTTACAGTCCTCTATTCATAAAAACTGCTGATGCTGTATATTTTAAAAAGTTTTCCTCTGGTAACAATACGGCCTTGCTATCCACCTGGTCAGACATAATGTCTTTCTGTAAAGTTACTTCTTCAAGGTTTCACATCAGTTCAAATACAATAGCAGATTCAGTCTTCTAATACACATCTTTGTTAACTGAAACACTTCCCCACCAGCTGCATGCTATCTTAGTAACACATATACAAGGCCAAATCATCCCAGCAGGAAAGAGCAGAAGATTTCATTATTTCACACATTTAATTTCCTGACCCAACAGATAATCACTTGTGAAAAGCATAAACATTAAAACTTGCTAAGCTAGCATCTGCCAGGGTCGAAGGTCAGCTTGCTTCAAGCCACACTGCAGTTTCAAAACTACTTACATTTACACATGAATTAATCCTTTCTTTCTGTTATATGATTAATAGAATAAAATGCATTATATACTACTTTGCTTTTAAACTAGCATTTCTCATATATTCAAATACACATTTTTCTAACATAGACTAACAGATTTTTGCATTAGCATGACTTTATTGATGGGTATGAAGTCTAAACTTCAAATGTGTGCTATTATGTTCTGATGCAAGTCCTCAATAATTAGTGATTTGCTACTGTATTTCTTTGTAAATAAGACCTAACCAGAGAATAAGGCCTAGCATTTTGTTCCAGGGTGGTCATGATATAAGCCTTACCCCAAAAATAAGCCCCAGTTAAGATAGTCAACAACACACGATAGATGTGTTGAATTATAAAATATTATTGACACCCTTTGACTGAGGTTACCATACTCTGCTCACCATTTTTTGGACTATTTGGACACCCAACTTCTTCTCTTTGCAGAATGTAAGATTATTTCCTGGGAGTACTCCACAATTCTTGCTGTAACCCTAATTACTCACACTTGACAGTTGAGATCCTTGGCCCATAAACACTGGCAGGTGTACTTTGACCAACCAAAGTACAGACGATGCACGTAAAGCACGCGCACTTGATAAACGGCTGTGTCTTCTTAACCGTCGCCATTTTGTGTTGCCACTCCAGTCTCATAAGTCTTCAATTAACCCCCCAGGACGAGATGAGTGCAAAAAGAGCTATTTCATTGAGTACAAGAAGGGAATCTTGGAGGAATCCCAGGAAAGAATCTGATGGCATTCTGCAAAGAGAAGTTAGATCTCCGAATGGTCCGAAAATGGCATATAGTGCATGACAAACTCAGTCAAGAGCCTGACGAGGGGAATGCTAAGAAGTGCAAGTGTGGATGAGGTTGGCTACCATTATTTCCTGAGCTGGAAGACATTCTGTGAATGGATTGCTAACAGAAGAGCAAAGGCTTTGGTTCAGCGCAGGGCTGATATTCAAGCATTTGCCCTTGCAATGACAACACAGTTAGAAATATCCCCAGAAGAATTCAGAGCATCACAACATTAGCTGGAAGGCTTCCTTCAGTGATATGAACTGTCTCTAAGATCAATACTGTTCAAGCTGGAAGATACTGAAGTTATTAAACGTGTACTTGCATTCAAGTCCTTTGTTGATGGCATCGACTGATTGCTATGGATGAAATTGCAGTGTTTACGAGCCAAGGATCTCAACAATTGATCAGAGAGGTGCCTCGTCAATCTACATTCCCTCCACTGCTTACAAAAGTGCATGTGTTACCTGTATTTTGGCAATTCGTCTACATGGAAAGAAAACCCCACCTCTAATCATATTAAGGGCAAGAAAGATAAGATTGAACATATTTCAGGCATTTACATTCTTTAAACCGAAAAAGCCTGGTTATAAGGAAGTGGGTCGATGTAATTCTGCCACTTGTTTTGCGAGGTGGCGAAAGAGGTCTGCTAGTCTGGGATTCAGCCAGCACTCACCGCATTAAAGACATGAAGAAATTCCTTGCACGGAGAAGAATAGATCAAATAATGATTCCTGCAGGAATGACTGCCTATCTCCAGACTCTTCATATTGCAATAAACAAGCCATTCAAGGACCATTTGCACATGGAAATCAATGACTACATTGAAAATAGAATGGAGAGATATCAGCATGGAAACTTTATGAAGCCTAGCCTGCAAGAGGTGGTGGCTTGGGTGAAAAATTCATGAGATAAAATCACTGACAGCTGTGTTGCCAATGCACTATGAGCAGGCTACTTGGACAACTGTGCTCATTTAAGGAGAGATCTATTGCTAGGCATGACAGATTGGGGCAATGGTTCTACAGGAAATGGAATTGTAAGAAATTCAGGCCGGAATTTGGGGGTTGGAGACTTATGACAATGTTCCAGAAGATGGCATGACTGTACTTGAATAACTTTTCCGTTATCGGGGTGACAGAATGGATTGTTTCTGCTTCCAGTTTTATTCCCCTCCTCCAATACACATGTATTGAGATTTTTCTTCACTTTCTGTTAAGCATGAAATATTGCACTGTGAAAGCCAAGGTGTAGATATTTTGAAGTTGAAATGTTTCTTGCACTGTTTATGTAGAGTTCTCACACTACTGTTAATGTGTTACTTAGAACTGTTGCCAAATAACAGAAAAGTACCAAATAAATGTCAATTTGTGTACATGAAGAAATTAATAAATGTAGTTTGTTGTGCGGGGGGTGTAAATAAGGCATCCCCTGATAATAAGCCTGAATGTGTATTTTGGAGGGGGAAAGAATATAAGATCCGGTCTTATTTTTGGGGAAATACGGTAGAAAACCACAATTTTGTGAGAAACAAGTCAAAAATATGAGGCCAGATATTCTGTGAAAATCTGGACAGTTGAGAAGTATGTGCATGTGTCAGGAGATAGTGATTGAAGACAGTGGCTGCCATTGATGCAAGTCTTAAGTGGGCATAAACATTGCTTTGTATTTGAGGAGAGTGGCTTAGGGTAATGATCATTGCTGTTTAGTAAGGGAGAGCATTTCAGTGGCTCATCTGTTTTTCTTATATTACTCTGTCTCAGAGTTACCCGGTGGTAGTACAAGAACAAAGGTTAAGCAGGCTATCTACGTCCACCTCTGCAACCAATTAGCACAGCTAGACAGAGCAGGCAAGTGAAATGTAATAGTCCTCTCAGTCATTTTAATACAGAAGCTCTTCAAATCTTGCAGCAGTCAAAAATAGGGATCTATGCAGCTATTCCATTCTTGCCCAAATTAAGTGTGCTCCCGAAGTTGGTGATTCTAGTTGGATCATCCCTCATCCAGTTTTTGTACAGTTCAAGCATAAGAGAGGTGATGTTCACAAAATCTAAGAGGACATAAAATTGTTCATACTTGGAGTATGAAGAAATTAAGGCAAGTGTCAGCATTAGAAGAGGGAACAGAACAAAAATATTAAGAAAGATGTGATAAAAGCAATGCAAAGTATAAAAACAGATCAGCATCTATTGTTCACTATCACAAATTTCTTTATTTAACATTTGTTGACCAGGAAAGTCCAATAAGGACAGAGGTTGTTTTCAGTAGAGGACCAGGGGGAAATGCTCCAGATGTGTGCCTTTGGAATGTGGGAGGAAACTGGAGTACCTGGAGAAATCCCACGTGGACAAAGGGAGGACATGCAGATTCCACACAGAGAAGTCCCCAGCCAAGAATCAAACCGATGAACCTCTTGCTGTTTGGAGATGTTAACCACTGCACCACCCAAAAATAATGAATAAAAATACCAGCATAGGCAGAAAAACTTAGAAGATACGTAGATAAAGGAAAAGTACAAAATAAGGAATTTATTCATGACCCCAAAAAAAAAAAAGTTTTATAGAGAATTGGGAAACAACGCAAAAAGTAATGAACCACCACCAAAAAGTGAAGAAATAGATAGATCTTGTGGAACATAAGATGCTAAATGGATTGAAGTTCAAATGTACAGGATATGAAATTGGATGAAGTAACAGCTGGAGAAGTTAAGAAAAGCTCCTAATTGGAAACCCCCAGGCCCAGATGCAGTACCTAACTTCTGGCTGAAATTATTACCATCATTTCATGAAGATTTAGCCATGAGTAAGAACTATTTATATGCACACCCCAAACAGACACCAGCCCGGTTAACAGGAAAAATACTTTAACATAACAGGAAAAATTAGGAGTGAACCTGCAAGCTTTTCTGAAAACCATAAACCAATAACTTGCCTTCCAAAGCATATGAATGATGCACTGGAATTGATGTCAACAGTTTTGTAATTTAGAAGAAAACTCAATCATGGCAATACAACAAAAGGGTAATAAAAGAGCATTATATGGAACAAAGGATCATTTCATTAAGGCATCATAGATTCTTCCTCTTTAGAGTTCTCTATTTATGGCATGGGTACACCACAAAAAACACATTTGACAGTGTCCCACATTCATGGATAAAGGAGTGCTTAAAAATGTAAAATCTATACCCTACACTGAACAATTAAAGTACAGCAACCATAAAACAGTGTCAAACCACTTTGCAGTTAAGCAGTGATAAAGGGGAAATTATTCCAGGGATAAAAATTAAAATGGGGATACTCCAGGGTGACTCTGTCACCACAGTTATTTTGTCTTGCCCTTAACCCATTGAGCAGTCTTCAATTTGGCTCCCAGAAAAACAAAGTTTAAAGACTTCTCATATTTTTTCTATATGATTTAAGACAGTATAGTTCCATCAGATGAGGAACTGAAAGCACAAGTGCAAGTGGTCAAAATGTTTTCAGCTGATATGTCATTTGATCTTGATAAATGTGCAAAAACAACCTTTAAAGCAGGAAAGCTGCAGTACCAAGAAAACATTAGTTAAAACAGAAATGTGATATAGAAGAACTTGAGCAAGTGAATGTATAAAGATTTGGGAATCGATGAAGGATCAGCAATAAACCATTAGCAAATGTAAATAAAACTTGCAATCTATAGTCCAAGCTATAAACTTGTTTGCTCTTCCTGTCCTAACATACAGGTTTGGAGTGATTAACTGGCCCCAAAAGGTGCTGCATAGGTTGGACAGGAAAAGAAAGATGATTCATGCTCAAAGGATTTTTATAAATCCTTGCATATCATAACTATATATTCCCTGTTCTGAAGGAAATATGAGCCTCCTCAAAATTGATTACTTGTATAGATCTGCAATTGTGGGACTACATACATATCTGCTTAACCTCACAAGACCCAAATAGCTTCAAAATGTGACCCAAAAGCATTTCACCAAAATCGAATCATGGTTATCTAACACACAGCTAATACTTAACCCCAATAAGACATATAACCTTCCCGACCCTCGGAACTACGCCCAGCCTCTATTAGCTAAGGAGAATACAAAAATCAGTCCTGAATCACAAACCAATCTACTAGGCATTATAATTGCCAACAGGTTGAGATCTGACTTACATATATCGAAAATTAAAAAGTTCACAAAAACATGGGAAGCCTTTACAAAAATAAAATTCTAACAGACAGTTCCAGAGAAGCTATCACAAGGACCCACCTATTATCAGCTCTCCTCCATGCTTCACCAATTATCACAAACCTAAAAAGGTCAGAAAAAATAGAATCAAGCTATAACAAAAGTGCAAGCTTTGCTACATTGATCTCCCTACAAGACCCACCATTGCATTAATCTTAAGACACTCTCCTGGCTAGAAGTACCACAAGTACTCGGCTCACTATGACCCACAAGCTACTCTATCTGCCCAAGAAAACTTCTGGTCTTTTTGATATACTTCATCCCTACAATAGCCAACATTCACTTTGCTCTACAAATAAAGAATTATTACAAGTCATAAAAACAGCAGGCACTGCTGGTGACTCAGTACTCCTCCTATGTAGCCAAAGCCTGGAACTCACTACCTCACACCATTAAAACCACTGTCAAGCAAACACAATTGAAAAATCTACTAAACAATTATTTTACCAATATATGGTACTATTTAACACCTCTGGCTAACCATGAACAAAATCACTTCTTCCCCAACACCATTTTCCTTCTCTTATAAACCCTTCTTAGATTAGCCATCTCCCACTATATAATATTTTCACCTGTAATTTATCTGCATAAGATGCATCCTAGCCACCTGAACACCATCTGTACTAAAATCTACTGTAATGCTCTCCCCAAACTGTCCCAACCTGGATAAGCACTGGGTCTTTTTCATGTACTAGTCATCTAACATCTATGCAGAGATGAATTATAGTCAGTTTTGTTCCTGTTACTAAAAATATGTATTTTATTGTCAAACTGTGTCTAGGATTACTATTACCATATCAACTATTTCTTTTGAATGTATTGTTCTCACTGTGTGAAGCTTTACCTGATGTGATTTGTAAATATCTTTTGTTCATAATACAATTTCTATAAGGCTGTCAAACTATTCTTGCACGTATTTTTTTTCTCTATGTGGAGCTTTTCTCCCCAGGCCTCTGCTGAAAATGGGTACTTCCCAGTCGGACATTCCCAGTAAAGAAATGTTAAATAAATAATTACAAATGTAGTGAAAGATTTGAAACATTCGGAGAATACATCTGCTCTAAGATGATGTCCCTGCTTACTTTAGCGGAAACATATCGGCATCAAGCAGGAATTCAAATCAAGCCAGAAGTAGATAAAAATCAGGCAGAAACTGAATGTGCCAAAAACAAAAGTATAAGGTGAAGGAATAGAGGAGAAGCAAGAAATGTGAAAAATGCATAAATATAATCGCAAGTACAGAAAACAATTGAAACAACCTCATGTTAAATCAAGATTGAATGCAGGAATGGTTAAAGGAGAGGTGAATTTAAACCAAAAGGTTAAAATTGGTGGCACTATATAGTGGACTCCGTACACCTGGTTTACAAAGTCCACTGAACATGTAGAAGAAACTGACAAATGTAGGTTTTGTAAATCAGAATTGGAAACAGTCACACATGTTTTTGCTGGTTGTGATATACTAATGGCAGAAGGACTGTATACTGAAAGGCATAATAATGTGGCAAAACTGTTGCATTGGGGATTGTGCAAACATTATGCTAATGAAGTAATGAAAAACACTGGAAACATGAGCCACAAAGCATTATCGAAAATGATGAAGTTTAAATCACATGGGATCACTCATTGCCATCAGTTCATAAAATAGATATGAGTAAACCAGATATAGTAGTCCTTGAAAAGTAACACTGATCAATGAAATTACTACACACGGTGACTACAACATCTTATCTACAGAGAGACACAAAGTCATAAAATACCAGGATTTGCAGGCAGAAATGAGGACAATGTGGAAGAAGGATACCCAAACAATTCTAATAGTAGTAGGAGCAACAAGTCTTATAACAAGAATTTACAATCGTACTTTGTTACCGATATGCAGGAGTCATTACTGGGCACAATGTGGGTGCTGCAAAGTGCACATCTGGCTAATAAAGATTTAAAGAATACTAATTTCATGAACTTTGACTTACGAATAGGGTCCAGTCCGTCCTTGCTATTAGAAAGCAAAACACTTGGAGAAATTAAAAAGTAATGTTAGAACACACTTGTTATTTCCCTGCTAGTAACCAGTGGGGTACAATGATTTTACCTCTAGGCAATTTAGTACAATGCAGGCAATTGCATTATCTGCCTTTCTTCCAAGTAGGCCACCACAAAATGTTAGAATGGTGAGGGAAAACAAATACAGAGAGTGTAGTGGAAAGATGCATACAAACCACCAGAACCTCCTATTAGAGGGTACTGGCAAAGTTAACCAAAATCGTCTAAAAAAGACGAATCAAAAAGTGTCAAGGTCTACCCTCCAGTCGCAGACCTTGGCCTCAGTGTCAACCCTGCTTCCCCTTCAGGGGAAGGGAAGAAAACCCCCGTCCGGAGAAGCAGGGCTGAGACTGAGACAGGACAAATGTCCTCCAGCTTTTAAAATAAACTGGCCTTCAGGCCATTACTAGCAGCAAAAAGGGAAAGTTGAGAGAAAGAAAAAAAGGTTATGAATGAAGGTAACAGGGCAGCTCTATATGTATTCCTTAAGCTAGAAAGATCATTAAATGGTCCTATGACACCATGTGGCTCACCACTAGCCAGAAAAGGCTATGAGGTGGGCAACCCTCACTTCAGCACCATCATAAACATTCACAATGACTAAGGTATACTCTAGTTAATTACACTGAATCACCATATCAAAGTTACTGGAGCTGTTTCATAGTTCAAAAACTGTATATTGGCTGTCATGTTTGTGGTGCTGTTGATATATTCACAGTGCTTCACTGTGTGGCATTTTGTCTAGTTTATACACAGTTGAGTTCAAGACAGAGTAAGAAGGGAGTATGGCTTGCATCCATGATTTTCTTTAGTGTACATTTTCCTTATATACGCTTTTGTATGGATGTTATTTTACAATACATGGCCAATTAAATGTTCATTGATTTGTGTCCAGGGGATTTGTGATTCAGTTTGAGTCCTGATGTCTCTGCAGTTAGACTAGGACTGTGTGCAAATGCTGTCACACACTGCAACACTGCTCTTCCATGACTTTCATCATGAGGAGTGGCCATCTGTCCTGAGGGCGTAGCAGGAAACAGTATGCACTCTGTCCACAATCATTCCTATAGTTTTTACATCAGCCATAGTGTGCTGCTAAAACAGCCTAGGGAATGAAAAAGGAGACAATGTATAAAATGTCCTCTACTTGTGGTATTATTTGTTAATCAATACCTTTGTACAAGTGACTTAACAGAAGTTGAAGCCACATGCACTCTAAGAAATTTAAAACCAGGGCATGGCTCACTTTTTAGCCCTAACTTAGTTGGCACATCACTTGCACACAAACACACTCTTGCACAATATGAACACCCTTCATGAAGAGCAGTAGAGAAACCATGATTTTTTACTACATTAATGTTGAACATTTGTAATCGGGCACTTGCATCAAGAGATTTATTCAAGAGAATAATTGGCAAAGCTGCCTTCTAAAGTACAGGAAAGCATCTGCTGCATTCTTTTAGAAAGCACAGTCAGTTTTTAGGGCATATGGTAAAGATGAAGTAACTACCAGTGAAATTTCATGCTATTCTTATACTTAAGGTCATGAGTAGGAGCTAGAGCCTCCTGCCCTAGTAGGACATGGATAAAAGCTATCAAAATCTTCTCTCGTCAGGGCACCAACTATTGCAGAATACATACACTCACACTACCTATAGGCAGTAGCAACATCTTGGCAATTCAAATTCCCATGATAACCTATCTTTAAAGGAATCTTGCATACTCCAAGTAAACTTATTCATATTTCTTTCTCAGTTAAAAACATGTCATGCACAGGTTTCAGATAACATCTTAGAATTGAGTTTTCAGAGCATATTACCTGTTAGCATGGTTGCCAAGATCATCATCTTTTGAAGGTCCCATACCATTCAGAAAGGAAAATACACATTTTAAGAGAAGAAAAAGAAATGCATATTTCAGAAGAAAAACTTATAAATGGAAATGAGAGAATTTAACATTCCACAAACACCCAACAGCAAATAAACTTCTGAAAAGCTAGTTACTCTTTAAAACTGGGAAAGAAACTCAAAGCTATGAAGAGTTATCAAAAGCCAAATAAATCCAAACAGAAAGCAAAGCATAAAAACAGCAAAATTTCTTAACGGTGGTATAAGTTAACTTATCTTCACACACAATACTTTATTCAGAGCCTAGAAAAGAAAGGCAGAAATTCTAACAAACTAAAACACAAGACATAAACTACTTACTTAGCTTGGGATTATAGTAGAAAAAAATCAAGCACACTTTTATTCACTCAAAGTATGCCTCTACCAGCTGACCTTAATATATCAAATGTTTGTAGGCTTCTAAACCAATAAGCATTCTGCTTCACTCCTCAGGTGAGGAGCAGCCTTACCTCCAGTCAGGTGGTATCCCAAAGTCTCCACCTACTATAGAAGCAGTAGTAGTGTAGAGCACTATACTGTTTAAGCTTGTTTTTGTAAGAAACATTACTGTTTTCTCAATTTCATCAGCACAGGCTGCTGATTAAACATCATGTCAGACTCTAAGATGAAATCCCAGAGTAAGATCTTTATTTCAGTTGATGTTCCTTGGGGAATTGAATCATAAAGCATATTTTACATATGGGCCATTGCCTGGAGGTATTGGGAACCATAGCCTATAGCCACACTGAAATAAAGATAGCACCTGCTGAACTGGGAAGTAGGTACATGAATCACAAAAACTGTCAATTTATCAACTGTCAGGTGGTGAGTAATGCACAGGTTATCATCTACATTGTGTGCACAGGATAGCCAGCAATTTTTCAGCACCCCCACCTATGGCTCTCATGTGACCTTGGATCTATATTATATGTTCAAAATCTGAAAACTTAGAATCTCATATGAATGACTCCATATGAGCAAATTTTTCAAACATCGAACATAAAATATAAACAAACTAAAAATAGAAAACCTACCTGAGCACTCTATGTAGCGGGGCAAGCTCCCCTGCACCCCCACACCCCCGATACTTAAATATACCAACTCCGAGATCGCACTATATTGAAGCAAAATATTCCCTATGGTGATCTCCGTTGTAACATTTGATGCTTGAAAACTTCACTCATATGATTTTGATCATATGAGATTTGAAGTTTTCAAACTTCAAACTTATAATATAGACCCGTGACCTTTAGCAACTGTTTGCCAGGGGTAATTTCCCAGAGAGCATCAAGTGAGGGTGCCATATATTCCTTTAACCCTTGGCTCATGATGTCAGTGAGAAATGCGTATAACTCAACAGTCACAACCATGCCAACTCACAAACCAGAAATATCCTACAGAATGCGCCTTGGCTGCTGAAGGCATAATTCCACTTTATGAATACATCTGGCACAACCCTGAAGAGTGATAATGTCATTTGGACCAAAATTCTAGAAGATTGTGACATGTTACATAAAGCAATAATGAGAAAACAGATACAGGAGGATGTTCTTCGTGTTTCACTGTTGCAGTCATTACATTTGTGGTAATCTGCTGGCAAGTTGCCCTCAGTCGGCCTGATTAACAAAGTCTTGGGTCCTGCGTCAGTTGCTGTCCCTTCGTCCATGTTGTCAGGTCATCAGGGGTATAAAACATGCAGCCAATGCCATTACATCAGTCTTTCTTGCCGCGCGGTGCCCGAAGCAGAAGCAGTTCGCAAGTGCCGGTTGGCCGACTCCTGAAATTTTCGTTTTCGAGTTTCAGAACTGAAGTCTTCAACTAAAAGCTAAGTACTCCTTTGGGGAAACTTTTTCTTGCTCCTTACCGATGTCAGTAAAAGTTAATAATTATATTACTTGTGGGAAGCAAATACCTCATAAGGATTTTCATTTGTACTGTATTCCTTGCCTAGGCCCTGATCATAACATACCTTGCTGTCAGTTTTGTGCTAAATTTAATCAACACACTATTAAACGTCGGTATATTTTTGCTTCAAAATATTTTGGCTTACGATTTAATTATCCAGAAATGTCATCGGTTAGCAATCCGACTACCAGAATACCTAAAAAATGCAAAGAAAAAGAAAGAGACAGGCCGTCAAGGTCCACAACTGATGACAATGCTTCTCCTAAGCCAGTCGCCAGTTCGCCGCTACTCAGTGAGGCACTTTTGTAGCCCCTGATACCTGCTACTTTTTATTCGTAGGCCTCTACTGAGACCCATTCAAAGTCTCGAAATGCTTCAATTATGGAACACGCGGATGACCCTACCTTAGATGGGTCCGGAGCCGCTGTGCAGGCACTGACTTCTGAGGGTGTTTTCAGGCCTACAGATTTGTATATTAGACCGATGCCATATTCAAAACTAAGGCCAAAATGTAAAAAACTGACACCCGGGCCACATGTGTAGGTCCCTATGTCTAAAAAACAAATGATCAAAATGGCTGAAGGTTTAATTACTCTGATCAGGGGTAGTCAACCTCCTTCTTCCAAGAGGCTTACACAAGACATTGATTATGAAACTTCTGAACAGGATTCTATTTCTTCTGATTCTTCTAATGAACAGGATTTGTCTATACCTACTTATGAGGACTCTGATGCAGAAGATTCCACTCCTTCTGCTTCTCCCCTGTGGATTTAGCTTTTGGAGAAACTTTACATACCTTAAGGGAACATTTACAATGGGAAAGTCAGGATTTCTCTGAATTTAAAAAGAGACTTAGGGATTTTCTTCTTCTTCCTCAGCATAGGTCTTTGGCGATGCCTCCTGTTCTAGACATTGTTGATTATGTTTTTTCAGAAGCTAGTATGGCTCCTGATTCTCTGCCTCCAGCTTCTTGAAAGCCAGACAGATACTACAGGGATCCTGATTCTGACAAATTCCTTTTCAAGAATTCTATTGCAGATCCTGAAACCATTTCTCAGGGTCCCAAGGGCATTAAGGCCTCTACTGCTAAAATTCCTACCCTTTCAGATAGAGATTCCAGGGCGCTGGATAGATGGGGAAGAAGGTTTTCACTTCTGCAACCTCGGCAATCAGAGCTTTAAACTGTC
Source organism: Protopterus annectens (assembly GCF_019279795.1). Classification (NCBI taxonomy): domain Eukaryota; kingdom Metazoa; phylum Chordata; order Ceratodontiformes; family Protopteridae; genus Protopterus; species Protopterus annectens. Next base: position 686,915,711 of record NC_056750.1, read on the forward strand.
AATTTCATATGCTTAAATACCAACAGCATATTATGGGTTGGTTTAAACAGAAAATTATGTTAATTGCTGACTGTGTGGAAAATAAGGATTTACAGGATTTATTGCATTCAGCTGAACAAGTTGGAAAACATACTTTACAATGTGGTTTTGATTCTTTTGAGGCCTCTTGCAGGGCTGCTGTAACTGGGTCTGTGCTAAGAAGGCATGCTTGGCTCAAAGAGCAAACGCTGCCTGATCATGTTAAAGCAAAGTTGTTGGATGCTCCTTTAAAACAGGACCGTCTCTTTGGTTCACCAAACATTACCATTTGCCTTTCTTCTCTAAATCTAGAGCTGGCTTTGCCACTGCTGTCCTGCAGGGCCTAATAGCTGGTCCTAATGCTGTATAAATCCATCCTCCCAACCATAGCTTTGGGAATCTACCCAAATGTAATGACTGCAACAGTGAAACATGAAGAACATAGTACAGTTGTGTACACTTACCATAAATGTAGATGTCCGAGTGCATTCACTGTTGCAGTCTTGGTTACCCTCCCTCCAGCCCCCTGCTTTTTCTCTTACTATACCTCTACTTTTTTTACTATGCTTAAAAGCCTTTTTGGTGTATTTGCTTGTGTTTGGAGGTATATTTCTTGTGGTTTTAATTATATATATCTATATATTTTGCTCCCCATTTTGGGGGCACCTGACATCTGGGGCAAGAAAAACTGATGTATTGGCTGCATGTTTTATACCCCTGATGACCTGACGTTATAGAAGAAGGGACAGCAACTGACGCAGGACCCAATACTTTGCTAATCAAGCTGACTGAGGGCAACCTGCCAGCAGATTACCCCAAATGTAATGACTGCAACATTGAATACACTCGAACATCTACATTTATGGTAAGTGTACACAACTGTACTTTGTCGTTGGTAGTGGCCAGAAACTGTAGTTCCTAGCACCGCAGGCAGGTGCAGCTAAGGCAAATGAGGAGTGAAAGTAGTAGGAACGAGCAGCAGTGGATGACAATGCTGGCTGAAAGAAGGTGCCATGCACCATGATACTGATTAAAAGGCAGAACTCTGTGGGACTGCTTTTCATGCTCAAAAGCCGAATACTCGAACATGCATAGGTTGGCCACTCTTTTCATTAGAAAGATACATCCCATATCACAATATTAAAGAGCCAGGGCAATTTTATTTCAATTTCTGAAGATAGGGAGAAACCATTTGTACACAATTACAACTAAGGAGATGCATAAGTAACAATGAGACATCATAACATACAAAAGACTGTACTGACTCAAGGATAGGATTGGCCCACATCATGGTAATAGCATGTAACTTCCCTCTCTAGCCATAATGTGTATGATAACAATTTTACACTGAAAAGGTTGGTCACAAATTGTAGTGTAGCAAATAACTTTTAAATGATTGCCATGTAAACACAGCAAGATATTATTGTAGAGAAGTTAGTTGTTGCATTTGAAGTATTATTTGTGACTCTGATTTATGGCTGTAGGTGAGGTGTAATAGTGGCCTACAAACTTACAATCTGTGAAATAATTATGTGAGGTTGGTGAATTTATATACATCCTTCATTGCTAGCAATGGTCATAATAGCTGTAACCATAGGAAGTTGTATTTATTATAGAGAATATCATTTCATGAAAGCAGGGACTGAGGTTTTCAGTATTCCAAACAATAAAGTAGCATTAAATGGTTGCAATGTTACTTTTTTATGCCATTGCACCCCCCATTTAACCATCCACATCTTTTCTATTTTAATCTCTATGCTGTCCATTTTGTTTGTGTTATTATTTAAAAAAAATACATAAACACATATGAACATAAATGACTTACAAAACATTTTTCCAATTATTCAAAAATATCCATTGCATGCTGTTTGCCTCATACCTGCCATCCTGGAAAACATCAAAAATCTTGACAAGGCCCATGAAAAATAGGTACAAATCTGTACGCTGATTAACATCTAATTTCTATACATAATTACGTAACCCCGCCCACCCCAATGGAATTGTGGGATATCAACTTTCTAATGCAAACTGAAGAACAGACAACCAAAATATGGCACCACTGACCTCCTGCAGCCATTCCAATGTCCCAATACCTGGGGATTTTGCCTCATTTACCATAAACACTAATGTGTGCATACTGCTTTACTGCTACAATAATTATTTGGATTTTATTTTGATATCTGCTAAACAAAGCAATACTGTCTCAATGAAAATAGACTTGGCAAATCATCGGCCCCTTGCACACAAAACAAGAAACATATATGTGTTCTTTTATTTTCTTTTCTTTGATGCACCTTCCTGACTTTAAGTTATATTCCTTGTATAATATGTATAATACAACACACTTGTTAGGGCGCATTTTAAATTTATTGTTTGAACATTTTTCCAGTAGGCTGTACTGTAGGCAATGAAACAAAATGCAAGAACCAATAATGACAAAACTGTCCAATTCAGAACATTTCCATCATAAAAGTCTAGTTCCACACCCACACTATAAATAGAATGACAGTATTGTAAGCCATAGGCACAGCTTCTTACACTTATTTTCAAGTTTAGTTTTTTTTGGGGGGATGCAAAAGGTTAAAAACCAGGAACACATTTTAAAAATTGCTTGTAGAATTTTGGAAACTTGCTAGAATAAACTGTTGTTACCACCATGCATGTCACTGGCAAGACTTGAACCTAGGAACCTATGCACTATACTCAGAGAAACATACCACTATGCCAAATCAGCAGTTTCCTAAATGATAGAAAAATATAAGTCTATATGGCTGGTAATGGACTGTTTTTCACTCCCCCCACCCCTTATCTGCATGAATAAGTATTATTCATATACTAAGGGTATGCTGTTCTCAAAACCTAATATTGGGACGTTTGTCCTATTACTGTCCATATATTTAAATGGTTCAATGCTAACATACCTTGTTGAATTTCCATTGCTGTTGGCCTGTTGCCATAAATGTTACTGGCATGCTGTAGAATAATGACTGTTATTCTATTTTTGCATGTGTGCTGTTTGCTGTGCAATTTCCCCAATTCTATTGTTCTGGGTTAACTGGAACACCCATGCATGCTGTTATAACTAATGTTGAAATATTTTGCTCATGACTAACCAGTACACCTTGAAAAACCTTAACACCATAGCATGTTTGGTAGGCAGATCCCAGTGGATTCACTTGTCCTGCCTCATTTGGATGCAGCGCCAAGTCCAAACACATTTTTGACCCAACATCGAACTGCCTCCTCCACTGGTCCTGCACCACACTCAGAACCGTATCAGGGGATGGGGCCAACCCCCCTGGGAATGGACACAGAGAGGACTCTGTCACCTGATATCAGTTCTGAGGTGTCACCTGACACCAGTTCCGAGGTGTCACCAAGGTATGGTGCACAGGGTCATCCAGAGGCACTTGGATGTAAGCCTGCACCAGATTGAGGGCAGAATGGTGCCCCTTGAAAGGCAGGCTGAACCCGTCATTCAGCCCCCAGCAGAGCCACGTTTGGGGCCATGAAGGGGCAGTGGTGACTGCCTATGGGTGGGGACTTTAGTCCCTCTGTTTCCATTTGGGGGCATCTGGCCCTCCAATTCCCAACCACCCTCCTCATCCAAGGTGTTTATCTTCCTCATGTGTCATACACTGCCCCATCTGCTGTCTTGTTTGTCTGCAAAAGCAACCTCTCCTACCCAACTTACCTCCCCAAATGTACCTACAACCCTTCCTCAACATCCCACTCTCACCTTAGATAAAAAAGGGGGCATATGTTCCCACAAAAATAATCTTGTCCAATACATAGCACTCAATTTTGCCTCATGTACTCTTCCATGAATCAATCATCCCATCAATTAAGCAACAAATGTATGTCCCCCACACACCTCCCTGTGGTATATGAGGCTCCAAATTGTCCACATTATTCACAGATGAGAGCTATGGTCCTTTCCTACACCTGTCGTGCACATCCCTAGCTGCCTTTCATAATGTATTTCCCCTGCTTGTTCCTGTTTCATTTATTTTATTTTATTTTATTTATTTTATTTTACATTTGTTGACCGGGAGGATCCGACTGGATGCATGTCCATTTTCAGCGGAGGCCCGGGGAGAAAAGCTCCAAAACACAGGTTACAAAACACTTAACTAAACAATGAAGCAAAATATACATTCAAAATAAGAGCATTCTAACTTATTCTTTCTAATTTATTTTAAATGTAAGAGGAGTAGGATAGTAAGGAGATGTAGAATATTCATGAGTTATAGACAGTTATTACATTCTAGAGTGGACTATCCCGGGTTTAGGCAATGGCAACTTCGCATTGAGCCCAGATGAGTTTTAGCTTAGCTTTAAATTGACTTAAAGTAGAGATGGATATAATATCATGGGGAAGTTTGTTCCAAATTTTACCTGCAGCGTTGGAGAGAAGGAAGTCTCCAGCAGAGTTATTAGTTTTGAGTGATTGGATTAGGAGACGGTTGGATGACCTCAATGGGCGGGGATTATTACAAAGGGAAGTAGTGCTTTGAGGAAGGAGCATATTCAGGGTTATATATGATTTTGTGAGTAAGGACTAGTAGGTTGAAAGTAATTAGGTTAGGAAGCTCAGACCAGTTGAGTTTGGCTAAATTGGTACAATGATGGGTCCTATATGGGGACCCAGTAACAAACCTTGCAATATGATTGTAGCATTTAGAGAGTTTGTTCATGACAGTTTTACTTATATTGTGAAGTAAGGGGACGAGTACAGGAGTGATGAGAGGAGGTGAGTCTGGGCAATGGCCATTTTAGCTTGGGGGTCAGGAAGCTTTTATTTTATATAAAGAGCCTAGCTTTTGTTAATGGTCTTAATTATTTGGCTTGCGTGTATATCAAATTTTAGTTTGTTGTCTATGGTTACCCCTAGTAATTTTGTCGAGAGGTCTGGAGAAATAATGGTCCCATCCTTTGCTTGGATAGTAAAGTTAATGGGGTAGGACTTTTTTGTTGGAAGAAACAACAACATTTTAGTTTTTGGATTGAGAATCAGGCGGCGACTGGAGAGCCAGTTTTCTATTTTGCTGAAAGTAGACTGGGTTAACAGTTGTAAATCTGAAGGGGTAGTACCAGAGCAGATTAACGTGGAATCATCTGCATATTGTATACAACTGGCATTAGGAGTAACTGTATGCAGATCATTGATAAAATGGAAAATAATAGCGGCCCTAGAATAGATCCTTGAGGTACTCCTAATGTATTGGGTAGTAGCTTAGAGAGTTTGGTCTGCCATAAAACTGCTTGTTTTCTGCCAGATAGATAGGAACTAAACCATTGTACAGCAATGGTGTCAAGACCTAGTGAAGGCAATGTATTGATTAAAAGTTTATGATCCACCATATCAAAGGCCTTTGACAGATCCAGAAATAGTGCAGATGAGAGATTGTTATTATTACGATGGGAGTTTATGGTATTTGAAAAGACAAGGAGGGCTGAGGTGGTACTGTGGAGAGGTCTGAAACCATGTTGGGTATCAGCCAGTAGTTGGTTGACTATTAGGTGTTTCATGAACTGTTTCTGAACACATTTTTCCATTATTTTTGCTAAAGGGGAAAGTATGGATATGGGCCTATAGTTAGAAAGATCAGTGGAACACATTTTTCCATTATTTTTGCTAAAGGGGAAAGTATGGATATGGGCCTATAGTTAGAAAGATCAGTGGAAGTGCCTCCCTTGTGGAGAGGAATTACATATGATATCTTCCAGATCTCGGGGATTATGGCCTCTGCTAAGGAGCGGTTGATGAGGATTGACACTGGGTAAGCAATTACGTCAGCTGTTTTTTGCAAATATTCAGCTGGGAGTTGGTCGGCTGAGAGTGTGGAGGGTTTTAGTTTTTTAATTAATTTACATATAACGGAAGTTGCAACAGGTTGAAAGGTAAGTAGGGGAATATTTTTAGTGTTCGAGGGTCAGAGGTATGAAGGCTAGGTGGTAATTGATTAGACAGAGTTTGTATTGTCTCAGTGAAGAAGTGGTTAAAACTATTGGAGACATCGTCAGGGATTTATCAATGAGTGTGGCAGGGCAGGGGTAGTAGTGCGACCAGGATGAAGAAGTTGATTTAGTCCAGCCCAGAATTTTTGTGGACAGTTTTGGTGGTCGGTTTGTAATTTACAATAGTATTGTCTTTTATCTAGTAATATTTGCCTTTTAGTTTCATTCCTAAGTTGTCTGTATTTACTTTGGTCCAAAGGGAGTTTGGAAGTACGCCAGACAGACCACGCCTTGTTTCTAAGTTTTATTTTCAATCTTGTTTCTTTTGAAAGCCAAGGAACATCTACAGCTTTGGTTTTCTTTGAACGAGTGGGTGCATGAAAATTAAGAATTTCTAAGAATTTTTTGTTAAAGTAAAGCACAGCTTCCTCTAGGGGTAGATGTTTTAGTAATGTCCAGTTACATGAAGATAGTTCTAGTTGTAATTTAGTTAAGTCAAGTTTCTTTTTGTTTCTAACAGTTCTGATTGTGGGTTGCATGGGAATGGCTATCTTATGCTTAATGATGTAGGTGAGGTGGTGGTCACTTAAACTATCGGGGAGAGTACCAGATGTATAGTGATCAGGGTGCTTATTTATTAGTACCCAGTCAAGTATACTGTCCTTCTGGTTAGGTTTCCCTAGCCTAGTTGGAGTATTAATAGTTTGCTTGAAAGAGTAAAGGTTAATATGTGAGGAAGGAGCTGAGGGGGCACAGGTATTCCAATCTATGTTAAAGTCTCCGAGAACTAAGGTCTCTTGGGGGAAGTGAGTTGATATCCAGTGAAGGGTGTTTTCGAGGGTTTCTATATTATTTCCTGGGGGAATGTACAAGCAAATAATATAGATACATTTATTGCTGTTAATCTGAAGCTTGGAAATTAGTATTTCTGCATTGTTAAATTGAGGTGGTTGCAAAACATCAATAGATACAGTTAGATCAGATTTATAGAGTATGGCTACTCCACCTCCTTTCCTGGGAACTCGGTCTCTACGATGTATATTGTAACCTGGGATTAGTATCTCATTATCGGTAGTTGTGGGTTTTAACCATGTTTCAGTTAGACACAAGATCTCAGAGGAAAGGTCTACTAGTACCGCATGAAGTTCATGTACTTTGTTGTTTATGCTTCTGATGTTCAGATGACAGGTTAAAAGAGAGTTAGTAGGACGGGCAGTAATGGGGTTGGAACTAATATCAATGTTGGGAGAGGACTGCTGGTCAATGCTGGTGGGACCAGGGTTGGGGTGTATATCACCATGAGGGAGCAGATTAAGTCTAAGTTTGGAGATAAGTTTTAGGAATTTATCTAAAATTTTGTAAAATTGTTTGAGTTTCGGGTTTTATTTCTATTTGCGGTTGGGTAAGGTGGCAGTAAACAGGAGGTTGATTCTTCCCAAGTACCATAAACATCAAAGTAGTTATTGAATTTACTTCCAATTATATTGGTCCCTGATGTGGTAGTAGAGAGTAATACCAGGTTTTGTGTTTCATACGATGTTGTGAAGTAAGAGGTTAATAGCAGTGGAAGAAGAAAGAAATACCACATGTTTAAGTACTTGTGATATTGGGCCGTAGAAAAATGCTATTACCGAAAGAATAGATGGAGAGGAATAGATGATTCAGAGAATGAGAAGGAGGGGTAAGAGAGCAGGAGTGGGTAGAATGCAAGGAAGGTGGAGTTTCAGGGGTTGGGTGGGGAAATTTTGGTTACAGCAGGGATTGGACCAGTTTTTAGAGGGAGTGGTTTTATGACTATAAATGTAGAGGTAGTGGGCGGTGGGAATAGGGGCAGGGAGGGAGCAAGAGAGCCCGAGCGTGGCTTAACGAAGGGCTACTCACTCAACAAAGGTAGATAGCTCTTTATTTTTGGGAAATTCAGCAGGCTATACAGCCTTATTTTGCTTTTAATTAGTACTTTACAGGCACCAATTTACAGCCTTGTTAAGCTTTAGTTATGATTTTCAGGCACCAGATATAAGTCCGTTGCAAGTCCAATTTAATTTTAGGTGAAGTCTAAGACCTAGAGCTAATAACACTTGTAAAAGTATAACCTTGGATCCTAAAAGGCAGAGAGCAACTGAAGGCAAAACGGTACTATTATTTAACAACCTGTATGTTTAAACAGTAGAAAAGTGGCGTTCTCGCTTCAGAGTCTATAAGGGGATTAATTGTATCCTCTCATACAGGGAACAATAGGGCTGCGAATCAGGGGAGCCACCTAGGATGAAAGAGGGAGGTCAGGAATAAGGTTAGAAGGCAGTGAAAAGACAGTATATGTAATCTTTATACATTGAGTACAAGTAAACTGCACCACTATGCTAGAGCCTAAGGCAGTAAACAATGGTTCCTCCACTCTATTTGAAAGTCGCTAACAACAGCGCCTAAGGCAGTAACAATTGGTCTTCTACTCTAGTTAAAAGTCGCTAACAGTAGACAGTAGATGTAGTATTTATACCTTGAGTACATGTAAAATACACCACTATGCTAGAGCCTAAGGCAGTAAACAATGGTTCCTCCACTCTATTTGAAAGTCGCTAACAAATGTTCGAGCATGCAGTTGAATACTAGCATAATTTGTTAAGCATGATTAGTTATAGCATTAAGTTTAAAAGGGTTACTGCCGCTTTTGCGACATTACAGTACTGCATCCAGGAGTAGCCGAAATACACATTAAAACAAAACCGTTTCACCACTTCTAGCGTGGTTAGCGCTATAACAACAGTAAGATACTCATTCAGGATTAGCTAAATACATATCCATTTTACAGTGCACGATGTTCAAAGTAGACTGTGAAATACATACTTTAGTTCAAGAATTCAAAATAGACATACCACTTGGATGGGAACGCTACCTGTAGGATCCAGGTATTCTCAGGTTTTTGAAATGGCGGGTAACTGAAGTCTTATTTGAAACCTCGCTTGTGGGGGAGGAGTAATGAAATATAGCAGGGTTTCGCGGGCTTGGCTACACACTCAACAAAGGTAGATAGCTCTTTATTTTTGGGGAAATTCAGCAGGCTATACAGCCTTATTTTGCTTTTAATTAGTACTTTACAGGCACCAATTTACAGCCTTGTTAAGCTTTAGTTATGATTTTCAGGCACCAGATATAAGTCTGTTGCAAGTCCAATTTAATTTTAGGTGAAGTCTAAGACCTAGAGCTAATAACACTTCATCACTTTCCTATCACCTCTTTTTTTTTTTTTTTGGAATTGACACGGGTTTTAGTGGGAGTAGGCACTGCTAAGCAAAGCTATGCATCTCTTGGCACCACTTAACATCATGCAAAATGATGCAAACCCACTTAAACTTGCTTAAAACTGCTTTAATCACTCTAGCTAGCTTCCCAGCAACAAAATAACCAGCCCTAGCAGGTTTCAAACCCAGAACAAGGTGCACTACAGTCATAGAAAGATACCAATGCACCAAATTTGCTGGGAGAATTTCTCATGCTTTTGTAAATATATCATGCATTACAGTCATTTAACATTACTGAAAACAAAAGTCCCTACCGGCAGGTATTGAACCCAGGATGCTATGCATTAGAGTCAATGCAACACATCACAATGCCAAATCAACTACGGGAATTAGCATTGCTTTTGTAAATATATCATGCATCACAGTCATTTAGCTTTAGGGGGAAAAAAAAAAAGTCATCACTGCTAAGGTTTGAACCCAGAATCCTGTGAACTCAAATCAGAGAAATGTACCACTACACCATATCTTTCGTGAAAATTACAAATGCTTTTGAAAATATATCATGCATTACAGTCATTTAACATTACTGAAAACAAAAGTCCCTACCGGCGGGTATTGAACCCAGGATGCTATGCATTAGAGTCAAAGCAACACATCACAATGCCAAATCAACTACGGGAATTAGCATTGCTTTTGTAAATATATCATGCATCACAGTCATTTAGCTTTAGGGGGGAAAAAAAAAAGTCATCACTGCTAAGGTTTGAACCCAGAATCCTGTGAACTCAAATCAGAGAAATGTACCACTACACCATATCTTCTGTGAAAATTGCAAATGCTTTTGAAAATATATCATGCATTACAGTCATTTAACATTACTGAAAACAAAAGTCCCTACCGGCAGGTATTGAACCCAGGATGCTATGCATTAGAGTCAAAGCAACACATCACAATGCCAAATCAACTACGGGAATTAGCATTGCTTTTGTAAATATATCATGCATCACAGTCATTTAGCTTTAGGGGGAAAAAAAAGTCATCACTGCTAAGGTTTGAACCCAGAATCCTGTGAACTCAAATCAGAGAACTGTACCACTACACCATATCTTCCGTGAAAATTGCAAATGCTTTTGAAAATATATCATGCATTACACTCATTTAACATTAGTGAAAACAAAAGTCCCTACTGGCAGGCATTGAACCCTGGACGCCATGCATTAGAGTCAGAGCAACACATCACAATGCCAAATCAACTACCGGAATTAACAATGCTTTTGTAAATATTACAGTCATTTTACATTAGGGAAAACAAATTATCACTGCTAGCTCTTGAACCCAGAAACCTGGGCAGTTGACTCAGAGCAATGTACCACTACACCATATCTCCTGGGAAAATAATGAATGCTTTTGTAAATATATCATGCATTGCAGTCAGTTAACATTAGGGGACATATGTGTCACCTCCAGGTATCTGCAGGTAATACTGTCTGATGGGGATGAGGAGACACAGTTAAGGTGTACCTAGCTGTCTGAATGAAAAGACATATCTGGACAATAGAGTTGTATACAAATGTAGGAGCATGCCCAGTAAGACATTCAATAGTAAGAGCTGGACTCCATTCCAGAGGTAGCTGAAGTCTGGTCTAGAATTTTGTGTGCTAAAGCTGAATGGCTGATGAAGCTGTGTAAATAGTCCAGCACCTCAGTGATATACTGTTTGAGAAATCTCCTGGCTTTGTGTTATCCTTATTAACTGAGTCATATCTTGGTGTGGGTACAGAGGGAATTGGACTGAGCAAAGTTTTCAATAATATGTGTGGCATATTCTACATAGCACCGTTGTTTCCTGGTATTTGAGTGACAGATCAGTATAGAGTTACATCAGGGAGCACTGATAGACATTTGTTTACTGACCCCATACATTGCGGGGAACTAGGGTACAGCATAAAATGTTCTGGTGTGCACATTCTATCTTTGTCTGGCTGGTGGTTCTCCTCCCTTTATATGTCTCTCTTTGTCCTTCTGTAGTGCAGTCATGGCCTTTGTCCACAGTTGCTGCTGTTATGTATTTGTATTTATGGTGTGAGTGGGGTAGAAGGTGTAACATTACACACAGTGTTACAGACCTCACACCTCTGGATGTACCCATTTAGAGGGTTTTGCACCATTGTGCCCCATAGATCTACTGTGGTCCTCAGACGGTTTGTGTTGCACTGTTATTGTTAGGCTACAGATTGGTCATAGCTGTCAGATTCTTACAGACGGACATCTGGACAGACCCATATATAACAGTCAGACATGGGCCCAGACAATGGCAGGCTTTTAATATTGCTTTTCCAAACTTACACGGTTGGTAGAGCGGGTTTGTATTAGCTTGCAATTACTTTTGGGGATGACATCTGTATATCTACTGTCTGACATTGCTGTTTTCACATCAACCTTTATTGGTCTGCCAATAGTTTCACGCAAATGCAATGTTATGACAAGCAGAACAGATATATGAGGCATACATGTGGGCATTCTGTGACACCCTGTCATTTCATGGGTATGGATGGTGCCCACTTGTTGTCAGTACTGACATAGTGACATGGCAGCCAACTTCTCACAACCTGCTGTTGTAGTATGCACTGTGTAGGTTACTCAGACCTCTGTATTGTTCATATCTGTGGCCCCCTATCCCTCCATTGTGCAGTTTTCCTGCAGTAATAAGTATTGCCTTCTGGACAGTGTGTACAAATCCTACTATACCTCTCAACTACACATTTGCATTGACTGTCCAAAGGTTTGCTTACTATTCAGAGAGTTAATGCAACTATAAGACCTGCTGTGATATCACTCTGTAAGTGTGTAATAGGAATATTTCATCATTGTCTCTATTTGTGGTCCTTTGCCACATATTTCTTTATGGCTTTGTATAACTGACTTGCTGGGAGAGGCTGAGAGGTGTGTATGGGACTCTAACATTGACATCCATGCATGTGATCTATGACCTCACAGTTTGTTAGTCCCCTACATATACTGCAGTGGTTTTTGTCACCTAGGGGACTACTGCATATTCTAGGGAAATCAATATTTTTGGACATTTGTCCTGTTCTCCCAAACAGCTGTCAGTATGCTGCTATCCCAGTAGGCCACACCATTCCTTTGCATACATGCAGTGATACCATAGATATGCTACCACAACATGCTACTCCATTCATTAGTTGGTAAGAAAAGTGACTTACCTTAGGCCTGCAGCAGTTGTGAGGACAGTGCTTCAGGGCTGACTCAGATGAATGCAGTACACAGTTTATACATGGTAAGGTACAGATAGTGTGATGTGTGTGTCATCCTTTTCACTGTGTGTGTGAGTTGGAGAGAGGTTTCAGTCCCTGGGTCCCTAGGGTGCCTGAGTATGTGCTGTATGTTGCCTCGTTGCCAAGGGCCGGGCATATTGGGCATGCCTACATCTGCCTACAGAGACAGGCTGAGGTGGTGATTCCTGTGAGTCCCCCTGTTCCTGTGGGGACCTTGGCAATGGTGGGGGGCTGTGTCCCCCTTCCCTGTGATGTTCCTGCCACAGCTGTTTCCACAGGATCATATTGCGTAGCATAGCACACAATTTGTGTGCACATGTAGCTGAAATGTACTGCAGGGCTCCACCAGATATCTCAAGGCAGCATAACCGTGACTTGAGCAGCCCAAACATATGCTCTACAATGTTCCTAGTGTGGGTATGTGCCTGATTATGGTGGTTTACTGTGTGTGTGTGTGTGTGTGTGTGTGTGTGTGTGTGTGTGTGTGTGTGTGTGTGTGTGTGTGTGTGTGTATGTGTGTGTGTGTGTGTGTGTGTGTGTGTGTGTGTATGTGTGTATAGCCAGAATCCCCCACTAGATGGCCATATTTATTTATTTATTTTATTTTTATTTTACATTTGTTAACAGGGAATGTCCGACTGGAGCAAGGTCCATTTACAGTAGAGGCCCGGGGAGAAAAGCTCCACATTAAACAAATACAGTGGTAGATATATATAAACAATCATGATATATATAAACAAAGGATATATAATACAATGCAATTAAAAAAAAAATATATATATATATATATATATATATATATATATATATATATATATATATATATATATATATCTATATATGCAATAGTTTGTTCTATGCAAGCTTATGCAGTCATAGTTTACACATAGTTGAAATTGGATAGGAGTATTTTGGAGAGAAATACTCCCTATTTCCTTATGCAGTGAAAGAGGTATTTCACAAGAGATAATATATAAATACAAAAGATAATGGTTTGTGTACAAGCTCCTCATGGGAGTAATTTAATTACAGTATTGTAGGTATCGTAAAGAGTGAGAATACTGGGTAATAAGTGTGAGGGGGGTGCATCTAAGTGATGCAAGGACATAGCCAGCACTGTGCGAGGTGCGACTTGAGTAATTTTTTGTATAGCAATATAGATGGAGCTGATGTGATATTCTGGGGGAGGCTGTTCCTTTTCTTGGTGATGGAATAAGAGAAAAGAGCTTTTCCTGCAGTATTGTTAGGTTTAGATACACAGAGTAGGGTTTTGTTGGATGACCGCAGGTGACGGTTTGTTATGTATTGGTTTAGTAGTTGATTTAAGGCTGGGGCTTTGTGGGGATTTTTTTACTATGTTGTAGGTGAGGACTAGTTGGTGATAACTAATTAATTGTGGGAGTTCTAACCACTGTAGCTCTTTTAGGGCAAGACAGTGATGGCTTCTAAATGTGGAGTTATTTGTGAATTTTGCTATTTTGTTGTAACATGAGTCTAGTTTGTCCATGTCTGTTTTCCTGATGTGGGTCAGTATTGGGGAAGCATACAATAGAGTAGACAGTAGGTGTGTTTGGGCTAGGGTGATTCGTAATTGATCTGATAGCAACTGTTTGTGTTTGTACAGAGTTCCTAGCTTTTTATGTACCTTTTTAATGGTTTGAGAGAGATGGACATCAAAGTGAAGATCCTTATTACACCGAGGAGCTTAGTATGGGGTGAGGGAGAGATTGTTGTGCCATTTTTGGAGGTGATAGTGAAGGAGGTAGGTATGGTCCTGGATTTATTGGGGTTAAAGAAAAGTAATTTTGTCTTGTTGGGGTTTAGAATAAGTTGGATATCAGTAATCCATTTCTCGATGGAACAGAAGGATTCTTGGGTAAGGTTTTAAAGGGTCACTATGGATGGGGCTGAGCAGATTAAGGTGGAGTCATCTGCGTACTGTATGAGTGATGCTTGCAGAGTGGAGATATGTAGTTTATTGGTGAAAATTGTGAATAGTAGTGGACCTAGTATTGATCCTTGTGGAAAGCCAATAATAGTTGGTAGTAAAGGTGATGGTACACCCTGCCATTTGACTGCCAGTTGTCTATCAGAGAGATAGTTTTTGAACCAGGATGTAGTGGAGGGGGCAAAGGACATTGTAGTTAGTGTCTAGAAGTAGGTTGTGAGAGACCATGTCGAATGCCTTAGATAGATCTAGGAATATGGCTGATACGAAGTGATTGTTGTTTCTAAGTTGGTTAATCTGATTGGTGAAGGACAGAAGAGCAGTAGTTGTACTATGATTTGGGCAGAAGCCATGCTGTGTAGAGGAGAGAAGATTGTGTGAGATTAAGAAGTGCATCACTTGTGTGTGAATACGTTTCTCTAGGAGCTTAGAAAGGGGGGATAGGATAGCAATGGGGTGGTAGTTTGATAGCTCGTAGGAGTTGCCACTTTTGTGTAGAGGAATAATGTATGACACTTTCCATAATTTGGGGATTTGAGCTTCTTGTATGGAGTGGTTAATAAGAACTGAAACAGGGTAAGCCAGGGACTCTGCAACTAATTTTAGGAAATTAATGAGTAAACCATCTGCTGCAAGGGTGGTAGGTTTTAGTTTTAATAGCAGTTTTTTTTACCATGGAGGTTGGTACAGGTGAAAGTGTAAAGGAGGATAAATCTTTGTTATATGTAGTTGGCGCGAGTGTAGAATTATTGTCAGATAGTTGGGTAGATAATGTGAGAATAGATTCTGTGAAGTGGTGATTAAATTGAGAAGCTATGCTGTCATTGTTAGTCTTGGTGTTTGGGGCTGGGGTGGTAGTTTTGCTGTGTTTTAGAAAGGAATTGATAGCTTGCCAGAATTTTTGTGGGTTTTGGAATGTTTGTTTTGGACATTAAGGAAGTAGTTTTGTTTATCCATTTTTTTTTTTTTGACCTGATTTCGAAGTTGTTGATATATTTGTCTATTATGGCCAGAATTGTTCTTTTCCAGTTCTTCCAGGCATTGTCCCTGGTTTTAGTAGGGCTTTTGTGGACCTATTTAGCCAAGGTGCATAGTTAGATTTGGTTCTATGTTTCTTAGCGGGAGCTATTGTATTTATAACATTTATAAAAGTACTATTGAAAAAGTCGACTGCCTGGTCTAGTGCTAGAGTCTGTAGCAGGTGCCAGTTACATTGTTGTAGTATTCTATTGAGAATTCATGGATTAACCTTGTGTTCATCTCTAATTTTCTTATCCTTTACTTGTCTGAACCTTTCCTTCAATGTTATTTCAAATATTTCCTGTGATTTTAAATTCTGATATCACTGTGAATATATACAACACAGAATCACTATCAGCCGGGCATACTTCCACGAAAGTGCTTTTTACCAAAAAACACTTTCGCTGAAGTATGCCTGCAGCTAGAGGGAGTCATGTGGGATGACTGTTGCGGAGATCTACTACGGTGTGGATAAGGGAATATTCTCTTTTCCTCACTCTAGTGTGATCTCGGAGTGAGAATGTTAAAGTGGGGGGTGGGACGTTACTGATGCCATATCCTTTGGTATACGTTGTGCAATATAGAATGATTTCCTTACTACCATAGACACTGTCATGGTTAAAGATAATATTACTGCCTACATGCTTTCCCAGTAGTAAGGGATATGTCTATTGGTGTTCCCTGAGGAGTATCAGGAAGTGAGGGCTAAAACCTGGAGCTGAATTTGTTGACCAGTGGATTTGCAATATCTTCAGGCTCAGTGTAGATTTCCTATTCAGAATTAGTTTAGTGCATATCTATGCACTGCCTTTGAGGTTGTAGATTTAGCTGGAGGAAGCCTTGAGATTGTCCTCAGGCTAGAATTCTCTTTTATCTTCAAATTTGGCTTTAACAGACTTTATTAGTTCTCTGAGTTGCTTGTTTAGAATGATGAGGGAGAGATTGAATTGCTTGACACTGCACTTCCTAATTTTGGCATGATTATCTTCCTTTTATTATACAACCTATTGATATAGGGATTCCAACATGTTAACTTGTTTTTCCCCCCATTCTTATTCCTGGTAGGTACAGACATATGTATGCAGACTTGTATTAGCATGATTATACAGGCTTTTTGATAGCAATTCCACATAGGCAGTGGTTTGTTGGGCACTTGGAATTTTCCAGGGACTCATTTAATAGTCAGAAGTTAGCTTTAGGATAGTTCCTAACTGTTCCAGGGCTGGACATCCAAGCATTATTTTTAATACATACGTTTACTATTCAGAATTAGTTTAGTGCATATCTATGCACTGCCTTTGAGTTTGTACATTTAACTGGAGGAAGCCTTGAGATTGTCCTCAGGCTAGAAGGCTCTTTTATCCCCAAATTTGGCTTTAACAGACTTTATTAGTTCTCTGAGTTGCTTGTTTAGAATGATGAGGGAGAGATTGAATTGCTTGACACTGCACTTCCTAATTTTGGCATGATTATCTTCCTTTTATTATACAACCTATTGATATAGGGATTCCAACATGTTAACTTGTTTTTCCCCCCATTCTTATTCCTGGTAGGTACAGACATATGTATGCAGACTTGTATTAGCATGATTATACAGGTTTTTTGATAGCAATTCCACATAGGCAGTGGTTTGTTGGGCACTTGGAATTTTCCAGGGACTCATTTAATAGTCAGAAGTTAGCTTTAGGATAGTTCCTAACTGTTCCAGGGCTGGACATCCAAGCATTATTTTTAATACATACGAGACGGTTTTATGGCCCAACCTTTCCAGTGAGGAAGGGTTGCAGCATTCTCCCATGTTTGTAAAGATCATATCCAGGAAGTTTGTGCTCATAGTCAGACCTGGATCATGGTCAAATGGGAATAGACACTTCTTCCCTTGAAAATCAAGCATGAATTAGCATCTATGTGAAGTGTTTGGAAATTCAAAAGACAAGTGCACAACATATTTGCTAACAGCTTTGGACAGCTCACTGCATGTAAGTGTTTCTCTTGTAGGATGACCTAGGAGCACTGTCTGGTTAAGTAACTTAGTCAGAGTCACACATTAAACAAATGAAGGCTGGGAGAGTTTATACCTGCACTAAAGAAGTAGCTTTTTGCCATACTTATTTGTACTAAGTACTAGATAGACTGTGGTAGCCTAACCCCGTGCTTTTCACACTCATTTGCATGCAAAAAAACAAGGTTAAGTAAAATGTGTTCAATGTTAATATATTAACATTTAACTCACAGACTCTACAATGTCCAGTTTACTCATAGCCAGGTAATAAACACACTCATAATAGTCAACAAAACATGGAATCCAAAGATTGTACTGAAAGAACATGGGAAATATGCTGACTTTCTTGTTTACTACAATCATTTCCTGATTTTATACCATAATTGCTGTAGGTCATAGAAACCAAGTACATGTGTGCATATGCCAACCATCAATTATATTCACTAGTATGACTTTACACCTGTGAAAAGTGATCCCTGCATTGAACAATCTCATAGTCTCATGCATGGTTACCACACACCACCTATGCTAGTAATGCTGCATTCTGTGTTTGTGCCTCTGTGTGCAAATGATGCTAACTTTGCATTTCTCAGCCCTCTAGATTACATGGGTATGGTAATGTCTGAGATACAGCGTGGCCAGTTAGTGCACACCTGCATAGCCTAGGATTGTTAAAGAATTCTACAGAAAATTTATTCTGTGATAAATATATGTAGGCAAAACTGATAGGAGGCTCAAAGATCGTATCAGAGAACATCTATACCAGATATGCATTCATTCCAATACTAATGCCTTATCCAAACATATTCTTGAAGCAGGGACAGAGCATACATTTTGCTTCCTGGTGATTCAGATGAATCATTTTAGTATCAGGGGTGGTGATGTCAGGAATCACACAGAAAGAATGGAAGTTAAATGAATAATTCAGTTTAAAGCACATGTTAGTCCAGGGTTAAATGACAAAATTCCCCTGAAACCATAGGAAGTTGGTAGCTAAGTAAACCATGGGATTAATACACCATTGTTTTTAAAATTATGTTTTGTGATATATAGTTACTATATTTTTTATGTTAATATGTAGATATTTTTAATCATGGTAATTGTTTTATTTAGTTATTTATTTTTGAGTTTTTTCCTTATGCATGCAATGTTTTAATATGCTTGCTTATTATGATATATTTTGAATGCATTTGACTGCCTTAGCTTTTGACTTTAAGAGCAGTGCTGACTTGATTGGTATCGATTATCTAATTACCAGCTAGCTATATGCTAGTAGTTGCTTTTACACTCTTCCAATCCTAAATCCTCTTCTGATTTTGGATTTGTGCTTTGGGAGGTGATACCTTACCCTGACAGTGTTCTTTTCTTGCTGAACTTTGCTTTTGCACTCTGTTTAAGGTTTGACAAAGCCTCTTGGCGAAAGCGCTTACTTTCACGTGTCTGGAATAAAAGGATTTTATTTTTACTTTGCCTCTGGATTTTATCTAGCTGCTATTAGATGCGTATCGAATATTGTCACTGTTAGAGACTGTATTTCGAGTGCATAGATATATGCTGAACTTTTGATCCTGTGCTGGGTTGCTCCTGAGCTTTTATATTTATCACAGTTACTCTTCACTTTTTTGGCTATGGAGCATTTTCCCTTGGTGGGTATTTTCAGTTTAGAAATTTTATTCTGTTTGCCTTGCCATGATTCATAGTGGTAGACCATCTAGCACCTATTTCCTAATGATATAAAATATTACATGCACCTATGCCTTTCATGAGGACCAATTGCAGTCAGTTTCTCAGAAGATTCCTTAGCCACCATGCCCTCCGCTGCTGGCACATGCATAAGATGAAATAATTAAAGTTGCACTACTACTTGAAGTATTTGCCGATTGTATTTGGCACTGTGTTAGGCTGTGCTCAAGTATATAATCAAGTCTTTTTCTGGTATACAGAAGCATCATGTAGTGTACTGACAAATTGTTGGCACACACTACTCCTTGGTGGCTGAACTCCTTATACCACTTACCAAAGCTAATGTGTTGATACACTCTAAGATGGCTTGGACATCATCTATATTCTTTATTCTGCCATATTATTTTTATTATTGATTAATTTCTTAAATGGATTTTTGAACTAGGCCTTTATGACAAAGGCCATGTGACATGCAAAAGTGATACCCTGATTAATCTGCCCAATATGTACGGTAATTCATTGAAGATTGTGCATGCTATTTATGCATGCATGCATGTTTAAGAAAATGAATATCCATGTTATACACCTACAGCAGAGATCAATCTACTCAGAAAATGGCTTCCTATACTACATGCATCATTTCTGTGAAGAAATTATTATAGTTTTCCCTCAGTTCTAAAATGATAAAGGTGTGCCTTCTTAAAGAGAATTTCAGAGACTGGGCTCAGAAACCAGAAGCTTTTGTCTCTTATTTCATTTTGTTCCTTTTGAAACTTAGAATTGTTTTGCACTTTGGGATAAATAAAAATGGCTTTAGAATGACTGAAGTCCCCGTACTGGAAATATTTGCTTAGTGTGAATGCATGCTTTATATTTGAGGGCGGGAACATGATTTTTGCCTATATAACTTATCCGAGAATGATGGTAAGATTTACTCTTTTTTTGGCTTTAACTGATTGTACAAGGATGTGCCTATGCAGCAAGTGAAAGGCAAATATAATCTTAAGTAGTTCATTTTCAGTAACAAAAATTTAAGGAACATTGAGTCTCCTTTTCTGAAGTCTGTTGTCTAATTGAAACTATGTGGTGAGCTTAGATAATACTCAGGTCAAAAGACTTGTCTTGAAATACTGTCAAGGGTTGTATCCAGACATATGCAATAGTATTTTTGAATGTTTATGACTCCTGTGGTCTTAAATGTTGACTACAGACTTTCTTAATGCACATTATCCAGCTGTTCTATGAATATGCTTGCTCCCTATTGTGAAGGCTGTCTTGTAAAGATCTTAGCTGAATAATTAGGATGTAACGCAAACAGTAACACAACATATATTTGTGCAGGAATGAAACAAACTAATCTTGTATTTTGCCTGTATGTGTATTTCTGTCACAAACTCTTCATCTCTTCCACCCTTTCTCTGACATCAAATAAACCTGCTTGATTCTAACCTGCTTCCATCAGCAATAACTTGCTTATTCCCTTGAGTGCCATAATACACCTGCAGCATACAGGTATATTTCTTGTGTTTTTAATTATATATATCTATATATTTTGCTCCCCATTTGGGGGGCACCTGAATCTGTGGCAAGAAAAACTGCTGTAATGGCATTGGCTGCATGTTTTATACCGCTGACGACCTTACGTCATGGAAGAAGGGAGAGCAACTGACGCAGGACCCAAGACTTTGTTAATCAGGCCGACTGAGGGCAACCTGCCAGCAGATTACCCCAAATGTAATGACTGCAACATTGAATACACTCGAACATCTACATTTATGGTAAGTGTACACAACTGTACTTTGTCATTGGTAGTGGCCAGAAACTGTAGTTCCTAGCACCACAGGCAGGTGCAGCTAAGGCAAATGAGGAGTGAAAGTAGTAGGAACGAGCAGCAGTGGATGGCAATGCTGGCTGAAAGAAGGTGCCATGCACCATGATACTGATTAAAAGGCAGAACTCTGCGGGACTGTGTTAGAAAAATCTATACATGCTGCTTAGAAAATATATTTACAATGTATGCTGCTTAGAAAATATATGTATGCTGCTTGGGAAAATGTGTATTCAAACATTCAAACACATATAAGTTGTGTGGTCAAATATATAGAGAAATGTGTGCTTTAGTTAAGAATAAATGTACTTAAATCCATAATAGAGAACAAAGTTTGAAAAGTAGTATATAATGCATTTAATTCTGTCTTACTAGAATAATAGTAGAAATAAACCTGCATATTATTGCTTGAAGCACAAGCTGCAGTGTAATCAGAAATTTGACCTTGGCAGCATGCAAGCACAGCCTGGCTCATGTCTTTCAAGTAAAGATTATTTTGCAAAGTTAGAAAATAATAAATCTGTTCGCATGTGTATCTTCTTTCCTGCTTCCACCAGGAGAATAGCCTTGTGCGCACTATCTCTGATAGTGCGCAGCTGGGGAACAAGAAAGACAAAGAGAGGCATTAAAGAAGACATACATCTATTGTATTCGAACTAATCTGAGAGCCTTGAATTGGCTACATCCTCAGGAGGTCATCGTGACTGACCAGGTGCTTGCAAGGCTGTAACATTCTCATGGGAAAAAGACTTTTTTGAAAAACACAATCTCAGCACTTTTACTATGATGTAAAGACCCTGTCACTGACCACGCCAGTGAGGTGGGCAAAACTGATAATGACATGTATAAAAATGGTGCCCTTTGTCAATAAAGTTAGTCAAAATTCTATACAACTTTGTGTATGGTTTTTTGCCTCCTAATGTACATTAGAGTTTAAGATGCTCAAGTTCTCCTGCATTACTGTTTGTTATTGATTGACATTGTCTTTGAACAACTCAATGATTTTTACAGTCTGACTCTAACAAATTTATTTAACATTTTGGTCCTAATCGTGCCGGAATTCCCTTGGTAAGCTGCAGGTCAGAATATATAGGTGGCACCGAAATCTGCGCAGAAGAAGGAAAGACCTCCGACTGAATTGTCGTGCCCAAAGAGGCTGTCCACTTGTCTGATCTGTGGCCGAAAAGCGGAAAACTGGGTCCTAAAAAGCATATCAAACATAAGCAGGAGGCTCGGGTAAGCAGAATTCCTCTCTTTGTTTTTGTTTTAGATCGGGGACCAGGTTACACTGTGCTATTGCTAAGGTTTGTGATAGCAGGGAGAGAGGTAGTCGAAGTATTGTATCTTGAGTCATAGATCAGGAAATAAAACAAAGCAAAGTAAACAGTCATTCTAGACACTACTGTGAATACGGGGAATAAGATACCACGTGGTACAAGAGAAAGGGTTACGTAACAGTTCTGTTTTTCTCTCTCTCTCTTCTTTTTTCTCTTTCAGAGCTATGGGAAATGAATGCACTAAAGGGTCACGTGACCCGCCGCTAACAGAAGATGCAAAATATATGCAATTACAGAGAGCAGATAATGTGAGATATTTTTCAAAATGGGTTAACAAGTATAACTTTGATGGTAAATTAGATAAAATGTCATTAGTAAAACTTTTGAAACAGTTAAAATCTGACGCAGAAGGTCAGGCAAAAAAAACAACAACAGTTGGGTGTTCCTCAAGCACATAGGTGGATTGAGGAAGTGAACCGAAGGGAACAGAAAAATAAAAATGCAAAGGCATTATTTTTAGACAAAGAGGATAATAATATAATAGTAGCATCAGTCCCTCCCCTACCACCTCCACCGATGCCTTACTCAGAATATGAAGCGGGAGGGTGGGCTAGACCCCCCCCACGTTACCCAGAGACAACAGGGATATTAAGACAACCATTTGTAAGAGAACCTATCGGGACTAGATCCTGAACACGTCAAACGTTTATAGATGTTCAACCAAGCGGAAGTCTATTAGATGAGAGTGAGGAAATCTGTCCATTAATAGAAGTACCTAACCCACAGGCAGGACAGGAGGGCCAGGCCTCAACTCTCTTAGTGTATAGACCATGGACACCGGAAGACATCCGAAAAGCTACAGAAGGAATTCCCCATCCAAAAATTAACTTTGAGAAATTTCTACAGGATTTACAGGGCATGAGATTGAGTTACCACTTAAATGGGGAAGAGGTAGAAAGAGTAGTTAGACAAATTTTAGGTCCGGACTGGCACATGATTTGTGGCGCCTGGAATGCCCGTGACGCGCAACACAGGCCACTCCCACATAGTGACGCAGAACTAGATGCTAGATTGAAGGGTCTTACGGACCGCATTACTGAAAAATGGAAACCTAGGGCAGACTGGACTTGCATTAACCAATGTGTACAACAAGATAATGAAACAGTAGATGCATACTATGGTAGATTATTAGAATGTTTTAATAACCATAGTGGCATGCCTATTCCTGAAAATCAAAAGAATGATAGCTCGTATGAACAACAGTTAAAGAATGCATTTTTGAAAGGTTGTATTGCCCCTATCAATAGCTTCATCACGAAGCACATGATAGATCACCGAACAAGTAGGCTTCAAGCCTTGTTAGAGTATGCTAGACATGCCGAAAAACATTTTAACAGTAAAAAGAAAAAGAAAACGCAGGTCTTCACAGCTGAAGACGGTGCGGAAGTTTTTGTAGTACAAACGGCCAAGAAGGGTAAGCGAAATACTCAGGGTAACAAACGCTCTAACAGAAACTCAGAAATTTATGAGGACAGGAAGAAAAGAGGTGAGTGCTTCAATTGCGGTAAGAAGGGACATTTGGCAAGGGATTGCAGGAGCAAGGCACCTGTGGAAAAAAAGAATAAGGAAGATGAGGATTGACTATATGACAGTTATGCTGCTCAGCAGTCACCAGGAGAGACTAATGAGCAGGGGAATAATGTAAATACCTTAGAAGAAACAAATGACATGCAACTGGATGTAGAAGTTGGGGAGAGTGAAGTTTTGGATTTGGCATTACTGAGCTTAGAGCTCTATTTAGCAGACATGAAACCGGAAGTTACACTTCTGGTAGAAGGGAGAGAAGTCAAATTTTTGTGTGATTCAGGAGCATCACGAACTTTGATACATTCTTCAAAGTTACCGGAACATTCTGAGTCACCTGATTACATATTAGTGAAAGCAGCAAACGGACAGCTGTACAGGGAACCACTTTCCCATGATATAGCAATAACTGACCCCGTCTCGGGCATGACCCAAAGAAGTAAAATAGTACTTTCTGCCAAATGCCCCATGAACTTATTAGGAAGAGATCTTATGCAACTTTTTGGCATAGCAGTAGTCCCTACCATGAACGGTATGGAGGCACAGAGGCAAACCGATACTTTTGTAGTACGATCGGAGGGTGAGGCTTATTATTGGTACAGCCAGGACCTGGTTACAACCGGTCCAGGGGCAGTGACCAAGGAACTGATGAATGTAGCCACCAGTAAGGTGCTTCCCCTCGATGTTGACCAGCAACATTTATTACATTGTACCCTATATTATTGTAGCGCATCAGGACCTGATAAAGAATATGAACAAAAGTTGTTCAGGAATCCCGCAAATAGATTAATACTACGGACCCTATACTGGGACACTGAGGGCAACAGTGTAGTGAGTTGTTCGTTACCTCAGGAGTTCTTGGAATTGTACAAATCCAATAAACTACCACATGTTAGCCTAACCAAAAACAGGAATGTTAGGTGGGTAGACTTGGGTGACAAAGTGACGAAATGGGAGAAACTAACTGACTTAGAGTTATCGGACTTAGGAGTACAGAAACAAAAACTGAATTGGTTAACGCAAGCACGCCCAGCTGTACACTTACAACAGAGTGAAAACAGCTGACTGGCGTTCCTGATAGAAGAAGAAGAAAGAGCTTTGAGTGACATACCAAATGTTCTTTGGTCAACAGGAAAATCAGATGTAGGACTTATTCGAACAGCGGGGCCAGTAGTTATTACACCAAAATCGGCCTTTAGACCTAGGAAAAGACAATATCCTTTGAGCAAGGATGCGGAACAGGGAATCAAACCTATCATAATGGCATTACTTAAGGAAGGGATACTGGTAGAATCCTTAGATTCACCATGTAATACTCCCCTATTTCCTGTGAAAAAAGCAAACGGGGAATGGCGGATGGTACAAGATTTACAAGCTGTAAATGATGCGGTAATACCAAGAGCACCTACGGTGCCAGATCCACATACTTTGTTAAATGATTTGAAGCCGCAACAAAAATACTTTACCGTGGTAGATATTAGCAATGCGTTTTTTTCAATACCTATCCACCCTGACAGCCAGCATTGGTTTGCATTTACATTTCAGGGCAAAAGGTACACGTACACCCGACTACCACAGGGATATAGTGAAAGTCCAACAATATTCGCACAAGAGATGGCTAGCAACCTGGCGGGGTTTTCTCCACCAGGGGGCAGCCAAGTACTACTTTATGTAGATGACATCCTGCTTGCAGCCCCTACCCAGCAGCAGTGTAGGGAAGATACAATAGCATTGTTGAAATTCTTAGCTGAGCAAGGGCATAAAGTGAACAAGCATAAATTGCAACTTTGGAAAGAACAGGTTAAATACCTGGGATATGTGATATCCAAAGAAGGTAGAACATTAGATGAAGATCGGAAAACAGCTATCTTACAAGCACCAAGACCAACTACCAAAAAGGAAATGATGTCCTTTTTGGGAACGACTAATTTTTGTCGAAGTTGGATACCGAATTATGCTTTAGAAACGGCTCCATTGGCTGATTTAATATTTAAAACACCAATGGCAGCACAAGAAACACTACATTGGACACCGGAAGCAGAAGCAGCCTTTTGCAGACTAAAAAAACTAATAGTCTCATCGTTAGTTTTAGGGCTTCCGAATTACAATAAGAGGTTTTTCCAGACTGTAGATTGTAGGCAGGGATATATGATGTCAGTACTGACGCAACAACATGGCGGCAAGCAACGCCCCATAGCTTACTATTCATCACAGTTAGATCCGGTGGCACGATCATTACCACCCTGCGTACAAGCAGTAGTCGCAGCAGCTATGGCAGTGCAAGCTTCGGCCTCAGTGGTATTATTTCATCCTCTCACGTTGAGAGTACCTCATGCAGTTGCAATAATTTTACTGCAAGAAAAAATAGCATTTTTATCCCCTGCCAGACATCTTTCTTGCATGACCATACTATTGAGTCAACCCCATATGACAATTGAACGTTGCACGACATTAAATCCATCGACATTACTTCCGATTTCTGTGGATGGCACACCACACAGCTGCCTACAGGAAATGGAACAAATAACCACACCCAGACAAGATCTTACTGATGTACCTTTGGCTGACGCAGAGGTGACATTTTTTGTGGATGGGTCCTGCAGACGAGGTCCTACAGGAAAAAACCTAGTGGGTTATGCAGTAGTGACTGATGACGAAATCATAGAAGCACAACCCCTGCAACATAACCTGTCAGCTCAAGCAGCAGAATTAATAGCTTTGACGTGCTTGCACTCTAGCGAAAGACAAATGTGTTAACATATATACTGACAGTCAGTATGCTTTCTCTACAGTGCATGTCTTTGCCCAACAATGGAAAAACAGGGGAATGATAACATCTACTGGCAAGCCGATTAATCATGCACAATTGATTTTGAACCTGTTAGATTCTATTCAGTTACCCACTAGAATAGCTATCTGTAAATGTGCAGCCCATACCAAACAACAAGATAGAATTTCAAAAGGAAATGCTCGGGCTGATGCAGCTGCGAAGCAAGCTGCCTCAGACCCAGAAACCGTGCTTTTAAATGAAGAACTACAACCCTCTGAGACTCTAGATTTAGAAATGTTAAAAACAATGCAGACATTAGCTACAAAAGCAGAAAAGCAAAAGTGGATTAAACGAGGAGCAATCCTTAAAGAGGGACTGTACATCTCCAAAGAGAAAAAGCCCATATTGCCATCTAATTTATTTAGATATGCAGCTTTGTTGAGTCATGGGCAGAGCCATGTCTCAACAGGGGGGATGGTACAGTTAGTTAACAAAACATTCCAAACATACGGATTTACGAATTATACACAAAAATTTTGTGCAACATGTCATATTTGTAGCAAGCATCATGCACAGGGAGCATTTAAACCAAAGCGAGGGAGCTTTCCAACACCACCCTATCCGTTCCATACTATTTGTATGGATTTCATAGAACTGAATAAATGTGAAGGGAAAAAATACTGTTTAGTGATCATAGATATGTTTTCAAAATGGGTAGAAGCTTTTCCAACCAGGAATCCGGATGCAGCAACAGTAGCAAAAGCCCTAGTGAAAGAAATCATTCCTAGATTTGGCATACCGGAAAGAATTTATAGTGACAATGGAACACATTTTGTAAACCAGACAATTCAGCAGCTTGGGAGATTTTTGGGATTTCTTTGAAGAACCATTGTGCTTATCACCCTCAGTCAGCAGGACTGGTGGAGAGGTACAATGGAATTTTGAAAAACAAGTTGAGAAAATTAATGAGTGAGACTCAGAAAACTTGGATTTGCTGTCTGCCTTTAGCACTGCTGAGCACGAGAACTGTCCCAAATGTAAAGGGCTTGACCCCTTTTGAAATAGTGTTTGGTAGGGCATATTGTGTGCCACAATGGAAGGCCCTCATGCCTGCAGAGCTGGAGGCCGATGGCTCATTAGCTAGTTATATGAAGAAATTGTTAACAAATAAGACTGTTTTGCAGTTGAACTCTTTTTCAGATAAACAAGAAGCAAAACCGGAGGCCGTGCTGACCCCGGGGTCCTGGATTTGGCTGAAAATCATAAAGAGAAAGAACTGGGCGAGCCCAAAGTGGGAAGGTCCGTACCAGGTACTATTGGCAACACCTACTGCAGTAAAAATTGCTGAGAGATCATCTTGGGTTCATTTGACACACTGCAAACCTGTTAAGAAATTTAGTTTTGACATACCACAGGAACAGGATGGCCAGAGGCAGAATGAATAAAAATGTGAAACAATCCCAGAGACATTGGTTCACTGGCCTACTGATCATACACTTATTAACTATGTTTGTAGTAACCTTTTTGTTGTTATGGTTTTTCTTGCATATAACTACAGAAGTGAAATTAATAAAACGTGATGAAGGACTGGCTATAGACTGGCACCCAAACTTTAACACATACCTGGCTATGAAACGAGTCTATGTAGAGACTATGAACGTTTCAAATTGCTGGGTTTGTACTGCGATACCCACAGCATATGGAGGACTTTTGATGTCTGCTGTCCCCTTGGGGATAAACGAAACTTGGGAAAACCTGTTATTTGATACAGGCACTGTGAGATCACAAGACAAAGTGGCATTATATTTGCCTGTTACTCAGAAAGGAATTGTTTGTTTTGTTAAAATGATACACTCCAGGTTGGTTGGAGTAACTGTAACATAACTGTGTCTTACAAATGTTATATAAAACCTGTAGATCAAGGTACTAGTTGTAGCACGAATTATGGTTCATATTTAAGCTTGATGAAAACAACATTGAGAGATGTGCAAAAAACTCCTGAAATATATAGACAATTATCTGTTATAGATAAGAAAATGTTTCATTCAGGGTTAACTCGCATCAGTACAAAAGTAGAAAACTGTTATTTTGTTTGTGGGAAAAAGGCCTATAAATGGTTACCTGAGAATTGGTCCGGCAGTTGTTTTTTGGGTTATCTGGTTCCAGCCATAAGACATACTGCAGAATTGCCCCTGGGTAAAATACGTAATGTGAGAGATGTAGCTCAGCAAGCCGAAAATACAGTCAGAAAACCTACTAATCCAGTGGGTAAGATTGAAGCAAGCTGGAAGGATCATTCGGCTGTGAAGGACAAAGAAAAGTTGACCCATATGGACTTGAGTGACAGTGTTATATCCTGGGCTGGGATATTCCCAGCCTACGGAGCAGTCAAATCAATTTGGGAACTGAGGAAATTGTCAAAACTCCTCAAGTAATGAGCAATGCGACTTTTTCCGCTCTTGAACTTGTGACTGATGAAATGAATGCAATGAGAACAGTTGTATTACAGAACCGAATGGCTTCGACTTCACCCTAGCGGCGAGAGGTGTGCGTCTTGGCTTATCAAAGAAGAATGCTGTGCGTACATTCCAGACAACCAGCATGAAATCAATGATCACCTGGAGGTAATACAGCAGGTGTCAGCAATGGCAGAACCAGGCCCAAACCCACTGACGAACTTTTTCCAGAATCTGTTTGGGGGGTGGGGTGGTCCTTATGAACATTCTGATTGCAATTTGTGTAGTACTGCTCATAATTGGAGCATGTGTCTGCTGCGGGATACCCTGTGTGAAAAAATTAGTTAAAGACTTAGTTGATGTATCAGTGACTGAAACTATGTACCAAGATATGGAATTGAATTTGTTGATACCAAGTGAAAGCCTATCTGAAATATAAAACAAATGACTTACTTAGCTGACAATCCTTGAAAGGAAAAGGCCAAGAAACGAAATAATACTGTTTATGTTTCAAATAGAATAAAATGCATTAACAGGAGGGAGAATGTTAGAAAAATCTATACATGCTGCTTAGAAAATATATTTACAATGTATGCTGCTTAGAAAATATATGTATGCTGCTTGGGAAAATGTGTATTCAAACATTCAAACACATATAAGTTGTGTGGTCAAATATATAGAGAAATGTGTGCTTTAGTTAAGAATAAATGTACTTAAATCCATAATAGAGAACAAAGTTTGAAAAGTAGTATATAATGCATTTAATTCTGTCTTACTAGAATAATAGTAGAAATAAACCTGCATATTATTGCTTGAAGCACAAGCTGCAGTGTAATCAGAAATTTGACCTTGGCAGCGTGCAAGCACAGCCTGGCTCATGTCTTTCAAGTAAAGATTATTTTGCAAAGTTAGAAAATAATAAATCTGTTCGCATGTGTATCTTCTTTCCTGCTTCCACCAGGAGAATAGCCTTGTCGCACTATCTCTGATAGTGCAGCTGGAACAAGAAAGACAAAGAGAGGCATTAAAGAAGACATACATCTATTGTATTCGAACTAATCTGAGAGCCTTGAATTGGCTACATCCTCAGGAGGTCATCGTGACTGACCAGGTGCTTGCAAGGCTGTAACATTCTCATGGGAAAAAGACTTTTTTGAAAAACACAATCTCAGCACTTTTACTATGATGTAAAGACCCTGTCACTGACCACGCCAGTGAGGTGGGCAAAACTGATAATGACATGTATAAAAATGGTGCCCTTTGTCAATAAAGTTAGTCAAAATTCTATACAACTTTGTGTATGGTTTTTTGCCTCCTAATGTACATTAGAGTTTAAGATGCTCAAGTTCTCCTGCATTACTGTTTGTTATTGATTGACATTGTCTTTGAACAACTCAATGATTTTTACAGTCTGACTCTAACAAATTTATTTAACAGACTGCTTTTCATGCTCAAAAGCCCAATACTCAAACATGCATAGTTTGGTCACTCTTTACATTAGAAAGATACATCCCATATCACAATATTAGACAGGCAGGGCAATTTTATTTCAATTTCTGCAGATGGGGAGAAACCATTTGTACACAAGTACAACTAAGGAGATGCATAAGTAACAATGGGACATCCTATCATACAACAGACTGTGCTGACTCAAGGATAGGATTGACCAACATCATGGTGATAGCATGTAATTTCCCTCTCTAGCCATAATGTGTATGATAACATTTTTACACTGAAAAGGTTTGTCACACATTGTAGTGTAGCAAATAAGTTTTAAATTATTGATATGTAAACACAGCAAGATAATATTGTAGAGAAGTTAGTTGTTGCATTTGAAATATTGTTTGTGACTCTGATCTATGGCTGTAGGTGAGGTGTAATAGTGGCCTACAAACTTACAATCTGTGAAATAATTATGTGAGGTTTGTGAATTTATATACATCCTTCATTGCTAGCAATGGTCGTAATAGGAAGTTGTATTTATTATAGAGAATATAATATCAGGAAAGCAGGGACTGAGGTTTGCAGTATTCCAAACAATAAAGTAGCATCAAATGGTTGCAATGTTACTTTTTTATGTCATTGCACCTCCCATTTAACCATCCACATCTTTTCCATTTTAATCTCTATGCTGTCCATTTTGTTTGTGTTATTATTTGAAAAAAATACATAAACACATAATGAACATAAATGACTTACAAAACATTTTTCCAATTATTCAAAACTATCCATTGCATGCTGTTTGCCATATACCAGGATCATACCTCCCAACCTGGAAACATCAAAAATCTGGACAAGGCCCATGAAAAATAGGTACAAATCTGCACGCTGATTAACATATAATTTGCATACATAATAATGTAACCCCACCCACCCCAATGGAATTGTGGGATATCAACTTTCTAATGCAAACTGAAGAACAGACAACCAAAATATGGCACCGCTGACCCCCTGCAGCCATTCCAATGTCCCAATACCTGGGGATTTTTCCTCATTTACCATAAACACTAATGTGTGCATACTGCTTTACCTCTACAATAATTATTTGGATCTTATTTTGACAACTGCTAAACAAAGCAATACTGTCTCAATGAAAATAGACTTGGCATTAAAATTTCTCTGCCCTTGAAACTCACATTCATTAAAATAACATTAAAACCCACACCACATCCAAAGAAAATGCATCTGGCCAGTAGTGGATAAAGGTTACCTTTGGGCCGTTTTCAAATCATTGGCCCCTTGCACACAAAACAAGAAACATGTATGTGTTCTTTTCTTTTCTTTTCTTTGATGCACCTTCCTGACTTTAAGTTATATTCCTTGTATAATATGTATAATACAACACACTTGTTAGAGCGCATTTTAAATTTATTGTTTGAACATTTTTCCAGTAGGCTTTACTGTAGGCAATGAAACAAAATGCATGAACCAATAATGACAAAACTGTCCAATTCAGAACATTTCCATCATAAAAGTCTGCTTCCACACCCACACTATAAATAGAATGACAGTAGTGTAAGACATACGCACAGCTTCTTACATTTATTTTCAAGTTTAGTTTTTTTGGGGGGGTACAAAAGGTCAAAAAACAGGAACACATTTTAAAAAGTGCTTGTATAATCTTGGAAACTTGCTAGAATAAAATGTTACCACCATGCATGTCACTACAAGTCTTGAACCTTGGAACCTATGTACTACACTTAGAGCAACATACCACTATGCCAATTCAGCAGTTTCCTAAAAAATCGAAAGACTGAAATATGATGTCTATCATTTAGTGAATTCAATTCTCACTTCTCACCATAACTCTCAACCACTTAGCACAAAACTCCTGGATAAGCAAAGCCAATAATGGGGGAATACAAATTCAGTTCTCACTTCTCACCACAGCTCTCAACTCTAAGAATAAAAAACCTGGACAAAGCTCACAAGTGGTGGTGGCTATTTTCCAACTGGTTTGTAGCCCTGATGGTGCTGACGTCATTGTGCGCGTGATGATGTCAACTCCAACAGCGCGATATTTGAAAAAAAAATAAATGAAAAAAAATTGGGAATGAAGGGGTGCCACATGGGAATCATGGCACACCTTCATTGGACCCCAAAACTTGGTAAAACCCAAGTAATTTGGTATGGTTGAGAGGTATGACCAGCATTACTGGTCAACAGTGAACAGAGAGTAATGACATTTTACACTTTGGTTTAAAAGTTTACTTGGGATATTTGGTAGGCATCTTAATTTTTACAGGCATCACCTGGGTTTAAATACCCTGTGCTTCTGAAGTATAACCAAACTATGCACTTGTGATGTGCTGAAGAGGTCAGAAAAAGGCAAAAACATGCAAGTCCACAGCTAGTGGGGAATTGGCCCTATTGGCTTGAATGTAACCATAATGATTTAAAAAGTAAAAAAGGCATGGGCATTCAGAAGCCATGTCGATGATATACTTGATGTCCTTAATAGGTCATTTTAATATGTCCCATGGGCCTACAAGAAGCTTAATGTGTTATGTAAAATCTTCATCTTGCAGTATTTTTACTGAATGGGTTGTTCTTGTGAACATTTTACCCCTGGTTTTAAGGCTAGTTAATGTCATATAACCAAATCTAGGACAATTCCAATGCATGCTCTGAGACTTTGCATTAGTCACATAACAAAGTTTAGATTCCTTGCAGGTCAGTAAACTAGTCTCCTGAAGAACCATGATGACAGACTGCAGCAGGGCCAATACCAGAGCTTAGAATACACCTCAGAGGCCTGGGACCATCTGGTATGTGAGCTCACCAGTGCTACTGGCATCCCCCATACAGGTCCGTCA